>NC_058026.1:23633567-23835665 GCF_019176455.1 Solea senegalensis
CTGTCTGTCTGTGTGTGTGTGTGTGTGTGTGTGTGTGTAGGATGATGCAGTGATGGAGAACAACATGCAGATGGAGGTGACAGGTAAACTAAAAGCACACTTCAACACTGCGCCGAAGCACAACAACACAACAGCTGGAGTGTCAGTCATCATGGTGAGCACTTACAAAAGAACACTCACAAACACAAAATATGATGTTGAAAATATTTGTTCCCAATCTAACTGAGATTTACTGGCACATTTTCTTTTGCTAGTAATCGTACGAAATCTCCAATTCCGACATGAGTTTAGCATGCGTCGGGTCTCCTTCCAAACATTTACAGTGTTACGACGGCAAATGTTTGACCCAAATACAGGAGATTGAGCATCTTCTGATTCATTTCATCTGAACCTTTACTGACCGAATCACTGGCATCAATCCTGATTTGAGATTATCTTTAAAAACTAGTCATGAGCAACTTGTAAGCCTGGGTTTTAGAAGTGGATTGAAGAAAATAAACAGAGCCGTGATTTAGTCACATCCTTCCATCCTGTCTGTTTCGATCCCCCGTTGACATCATTTCCTGTCGCACACACTTTGACTTCCTCCGCTCCTCGCCTCATCAGGTCACTGTCTTCCGTCTGCAGTGAAAGGGGGAAGGGGAAGCTTGTTTGATATTAAAATTTGAATTTGATTGCCTCGTTTGCTGCCAACAGCCTCATGTTGTTGTAAACTGTATTTGACAGTTTGAGGTGTAAACACGGGCGCTGGCCTTGGCTCCTCCTCCTCCTCCTCCTACTCCTCCTACTCCTCTTCTCCATCCACTTCCTTCTTCCTCCTCCTCACCCCTTCCTCACACCCGACCCAGGACCACAGGGGACGCCTGGAGCTGAAAGCCGGGTACACACTCCTCCCCCACCATGATTTTCCTCCCATCTTCCTTTCCAGCCATCGCCCTTCCCTTCACCCTCCTCCCCCCTCAACTCCAGCCTACTCTCCCTTCCTGTTTCTTTATCAGCTGCTTCTCTCAGTATTAACGGATGTTGATGTCACTAACACCTGGTTTTTAACCCCTTGCTCCTCATTCTGCTCATTTTCATTCCATGTGTATCAATCTAACTTTTACGGGATGTGACGATAATCTCATTTTTGTGTTTTGAAGAATGCGTTTGTGTGCTGACATTTTCATAAAAGGTTTATTTAGCATGTTGCTAATGCAAGCTCTCGCTGGAGCAGTGTCATTCACCTCCCTCTCTGCTGCTCACAATATCTCTGGAAAAAAAAACCCAAAAAACCTGCTCTCTGTGTCCATGAATCACTAATTGGTTTCAAAGCACTTGTTACATGATGTTGATTGAGCTCTGGCGCCACCTTGTGGAATAACTGAAGAGCTGTGCTGCTGCTGGCAACATTCTGTGGCGTGAACATTCATTTCAGACGATAAAGATGGTGGTATTCTATTTTCTTTACGTAGCAAATCACCTGAGAAAGAGCTGTAAATATTGTTATTGATGAGTAAATAGTGAGAGAAACCTTGCAGAAATGGTCACAATTAAATTGAATAATTGATCTGAACAAATTTATTAGACCACCAAACCTAAATATATTAGAAATCTTTCAAACACTTGTTTAAAACTAAAAATGAATTATCCTTTTTAACTCAAATTTGAGCCAGAAGTCAGAAATGAATCATTCAACCACTAAAACTAACTTTTCTGTTCAGGAATAGAACGTAAATAACTATAATTTGATCAAGAAATAATAATGCTTTACTATTTTCTTCTGTTTTTCTTTGGTTAAAGAGCTTCTACATACCAAACATAAAAATGATTTTGACAATTATCAGTGCTGTTGATTTAGAGCAGCTGTGGTCTAATACATTTGATAAGTTTTCATAGAAATAACATGATGTTTACTTCCTGTACTTTTGGGACTGAGCGGAACAAAAGCAGTTCATCGTCAGTGTTCGTCTCTTACTGTGATTTGTTGTTGATCCTGAAAACACAGACTAACACCAGCCTCATCGTTAACCAGTCGTACGTCTTACGTTCTCCTCTGTCGTTATTTAAATATCACTTTACTCACCAACATGTTTCGCTTGGACAAAGTCGCTCAGAAGAAGTCTGACGTTTGTTCCAGCTCAGTTTCCTCAAATGTCTCTCTATGTGGAATTTGAATAGAATGGTCACGTCTGTGCTGGAACAATGGCCGTGCACTGGCTGTCATGCTTGTTGTGTTTATTTTGTGATGCTGTGAGTAAGACTAGTCTCTGTCCCTTTTTTGCTTCTCCCCTCTTCCCTGCATTACGTTCCTCTGAATTAGCTCCAAGGCAGGGGTATGTACTAACACTTAACGCTACGCCTCGACTCTACCGCCGCTGGTGTTCAGCACAAGGGCAAACGACAACAACTGTCTTTTCTGTCCCACAACAACAACAACAACAACATCATTGACTTTACATGGGACAAATCACAACATATGCGTATAAAGTTCACTTTCTCGTTTGCCCTTTTTCTGCACAGAGCGGCACTTGATAGATTATTTGCCTATTTGTGGCGTCAGTCTGTGTATTTTTCAGTTTTTTGTGTCCATCTCATGTGTTTTCATTCATATAAAATTAAAATAATGGAGAAAAAGGTCATTATTTAATGAGTAAGTCACTGGAAAACCTTTATTTTTTGTTGTTGTCGTCAGTGTACCCACAGTGTCTCCTAACTTTGCTCTGACGTTTCACTTGAAGCTGATTCCTGCGTCTGTTTCACCAGAACACAGCTCTTGATAAGGAGAACCTCCAGCTCACCACTCGTCATTGTGCAGGCTCAACCTCACCAGCTCACAAAGAAGAACCTTCTTCTCTTCCAATAAAACCAGCTTCACCAACAAAGTCGGGACCAGATTCCCCAACCAAACAGGCATCAGACACGAGAGCACCAAAACCTGCTGAGCTGGCACCACCACCACCACCACCCGCTGAGACCACAGAGCCTGTCGAGCCTGAAGATGATCTTCTCTGCTCTCCACCCGTTTCTTCACCCGTCAACCCTGTCGCAGCATTCCACGCTCCTCCTCCATCCCTGTTTCCCTCTCCTCCTTCTACACCTCCAAGATCCACAACCCCACCGTGTCCAGCTGAGCCGCCACGTCCCAGCATGCTCTCTGCTGCAGAGCGTACGCAGGAGGTTTGAAAGTCTTCTCTCCGCTGCTCGTCCATCCCCCGTGTACGTCGTCAGACATGGAATGAGGAGCGTAAACATTGACCCTGAGCTTTTCCTGTGGCTGTAAACTGAGCCGGTGACTGCTGTGTCCACGCGTGTTTCTCACTGAGGCAGAAGATGTGAGACATTTTCTCAGAGTTTGAAAAAAAAAAAAGACTTGATTGTGTGAGTGTGTGTGTATATATATATATATAGGTCTATATTTATTATGGAGGATGTGGATTGTGGGAATTTAAATCAGTGTTCCGAGTGGTTTTCTGTGGACGTCATAAATTACTGTATCACATTAATGTGAATTTTCTTTTCCCTTTTATTTATTACCTCATTTCTTCTGCGTCTACTGTAAATATCCACCACACAGAGTGGTGTTCCTTTCCTTTAGCATATCACATGTCCAAACTTCTGTCGTCTGTAGCCACCTGCAGCCTCTGTGAGCACAAATAGATTTCAGTTAAGTTTTTCCGGCAACTTAAAGATGTAGAGCATGAACGAAACCGATGTAATACCTGCCAAAGTACCGAGCAGCTAAGAATTCTTGTGTTCTTTAAATCATGTATGTAAAAGTCACAGATATGAGTTTAAAACTTCTAGAAACCAACCACAGGTCGTTTCCTCTCGTCTCCACTGCAGTCGGTGAACATTTTAACCAAAGATTCAAATTGTAAATACGTTCATATGCCTGAAGATACACAAACCACATCGAATTTAGAAGCAGAAAGGAATCAATTTTCCTATTTTCCTTTTAAATGATCTCCCAAATCTCAGTTAGATACTCTCATCCTATAAGGGAACGTGACCCACAGGTTGGGAACCCATGCACTACAGCATCTAGTAATTGTTTTATGGTGTTCAGTAAAAGTTGTCTTTCCAGAAATAGCAATTGTTTGCGCTCTCTGATCAGCATTTGCTACCCAATAAACACACATAGATAAACACTACCGTCTAAATGATACAGCTACTGTTTGCGATGTTAGTTGTTGAAATGCAACAAAGATTGTCACCAAAAATCAAATCCACAGAAAAAGATCTGGTCCAATGAAACAAAGACGACACCGTCACGTTGCAGAAAATATGAAGTGACTGGATTTTTAGTTTTTTTGTAATATATTGGATTTACAAAGTATGAATGAAAGCTTCGTTTGCCTCTCTGCCTTTGACTCTTGTGCATCCAGAGTTGCTTGATATCGGATATTTCATTTGTTTCCATTTAAACTGGACAGTTTATCCCAGAAAGCTTCGCGCGCTCAGCTGCAAGAACGCTCGTCTCCCTCTTCCACGACCTCCCAGTGAGACACTCACACACACACACGTAGTGCACTTGGTTATTTAGCTTCTATGATGTATTTGTAGTTTAAGAGTAGTGTTTCATATGTTTGTAAAGGGAAACATGTACGAGGACCGTTAACAGGTAGATCGACCGTGTCTAAATAGTCTTCGTTAGTGGCTGCGTTTGCTGCTCTACTGTTAAAACAAAACAAAAAAAAAAAGCAATAAAGGTTTGAAATGATGACGTTTGTGGTGAATTTGTCTTTGTATTACTGACGTGTAGCCAGTAGAGGGTGCTATGGAGTCATGGATCAACACCAGGAGCAATTTGAAGTTATAAAATTTAATTTTATTGTCAAAACTCAGAACACAAAACACTCCAAAAATGATTGCAAAAAAATAATATATTGGTTGATAGATAAACAGTACTTTTCAAAAGTGGAGATTCAAAACACACCATAATTTGACTCCAAAGGAATGTCTCCCTCCAAATCAAAGACACAAGAGGACGTTTTGTTTACTGACGACCAAAGGAATCATGTTATCACTCGTTTCATGATTTTTGGACGCAGTAAAGTCCTTCCTTTCATCGCGCGTCTCTTAAACAGGACCTTTAGGTCTGACATGATGGTAAAATAAAAATGTCCTCCTGATCTGACGTCAAACAGTTTTAAAGAAGTGATTTAACAGTTCATTATTCAGTCATTTAGGAGAGAAATGTCAACTGAAAGAAGTGTCGTCGTCCTAAAGTAAAGCTTGTTTTTAACTCTGCTCATGAAGCGAAGTTTGTGTTTTTGATTGAAGTGTTAAATATTAAACGTGACAAATCTGTGCCGAATATTTGACGTGAAAGGAGCCGTGCACAGAAATTCAAGATGGAAATTATAAATATGAAAGTCTACATCTAAACAGTGTATATATATAGAGAGAGAGAGAGAAATACTGAATATATATGTAAATTCCCTCCTCATTTATTCTTCTCTCTCCAGTACAATTACAATTTAAACTCTTCGTTACTAATGACTGTCTCGCCAAAATGGCAAAAAGCATATTAAAAGTGAACGGTATCTTAATTATTCCCCCACATACACACCTACAGAAAAAAAATCACTCACCCTAAAGTACATAAATATTCAGATTCTTAAGTTTCCACTAGCTCCCCGTAATCCCCTCTTCTTTGTTTTCCAGAGGAGATGAAAATAGACTCTCACAGCTAAAAATAGATTTGTTTTTAACCGTACAGTAACACAACCCTCACCCTATGATTTATATGAAAAGTTCTATCTCATCTACAAAATATAGCAATGCCCTTTTTAAAAAATAGTTTGGATTCTTTTACTATAGCAGGACATGTGTTGTTTTTCCCCCCCTCCTCCTCCTCCTCCTCCTCTTCGTCTGTGAGATACATTCAGGATTAACAGTATAGACAAGAACAGTGCCTTTGATAAAGAGTTCACTCTTGCAACAGTCTGGATCTTCCTCAGGGTCCGGACTCTGTCAGCCAAGCTCAGTACCTGGTCTGGTACTCGTGGTGCCACCTGTTGAAGTCGTTGTAGAAGAGCACGATACTTCCAGACGCCATGCCGGTGATGATGCACCTGCGATGACAAACCATAGACAGTTTACTTTCACATAAACGCTCAAATAAAAAGCGGATTGTTCACGTGTGTATGGTGTAAATTTGAACGAGCGATTTTAACTTTTATCACGACTGTAGTGCAAACTTTTGTGGGAAAAAGCATCTGTTCAGTAAGGGTGGGCGATATGAAAATGATATAATAACTATATTTTTGATGCTATTTCACAGAATTTCAAAACAAAAGTGTCAAATATGGAATGGTATTTAACTCACAATAAAAATGTATTGATGTCAAATGAATCACTGCATTCAAAAACTCACAGAAATAACTCAATATAACTTGATATTAAGTGGTGGGGCACCACAGGACATCAGCTGGAGGGCCACATGTGGCCCGCAGGCCGCAAGTTTGAGACCTCTGGTTTAGACGCATGTCACTTAATGATTTTGTTTGTTTTTAAATGTCTTCATGGTCCTACTGTGGAATGATGTGTCTCTGCACATCAGACATGATATGAATCATAGACTCACAGGTGTTTTAAAGTAAAGTAAATAAAGTTGGATTGGTTTGGAACAGCGGTCTAAAATATTAAATATATATTGTTATTTAAATCTAAACGTTACTTTTATTTATATATACTTTTTTATTTTTATATGGTGGCATTTGTGTGTGTGTGTGTGTGTTACCTTTGGTCGTGTGAAATGGCCATGGATCGGACTCCCGCGTCACAGCCAGGATACGTGAAGAGCTGCTTGAGACTGTGGACCTGCCAGACTGACACGACTCCTCCATCTCCACCCGTCAGCAGGTACTGACCGTCACGACTCAGAAGCATGGCCTGCCAAAGACAACCAGAGCATTACGACTATTTCTCTATTATATCATTAACTTTACACCATATACAGTTATCCGGTGCTGGTGATTGCGACGTTTCCCCGGTGACTGCATCGCTCGAGTTGTTGGATCATCTGTAAACTGAAAACAAAACAGAATAACATGGCAGCAAAGCTATTTAAACCAAAACCACAAACATAAATTGTCCCCCGAATAGAGCTGGCGACCAGGGACCAGTTTATCTCTCATGTCACAGTAAAGCTCATACTGTGAGGTCATGTGGTCCAACAAAAGATCCCAGGTCAGTGCTGCAATCCTTGAGGGCTTCCTATACACAGACCTGTGGCTCCCCACAGCGCGGCTCTGAGATTTACTCGTCTCATCTGCTTTTCCAGCAAACTGTAAGAGTGGAATGGCTCCGCCGGGAACCCGGCGTTCACAAATCAAGTCGTGTGTTGGAGTCTATTATGTGCGCGGTGCATAGTGGAAGCTGAAACTCAAGCAGTCGGGAGCATCAATCGGCGAGTAACCGTAGCTGATGAAATGACGAGGTAGAATGTGAGTTCTAAAAGCAGCAAATGACACTCATTTAGAGCTTTTTCTCCTTTTGCCGTTTTATGACTCCGGACTGGGCCCGTCTTTCAGCTGCGGCCGCGTTTGCAGTCATTCAGCGAGCGACGCTTCAATCATCGGGCAAACATGTGCATCGAATCAGGCTCATATAAAATGGGAAAATGAAACTTGAACTCCAGTTGGAACGAGTCATTTTCAGGAACTTGACTTGGTTAAGAAAACATAAATAAGCTCTCAAGAGCAGTACACACTGGATCGGATGTAAGGAAGCCCAGCCTAAATTAGCCAAAATGTTTTGTATATATAAATATATATATATATATACACACACTATATATATATATATATGTATATATATATATACATATATATATATACATTTCCTACCACGCTGAAGTAAATGAGATCTGTTTCTCATTGTCTTGACACACACACACAAAGATAGGCACAAACTTGCATGAAGGCGCTCACACACACACACACACACACACACACACACACACACACACACACACACACAGTGATGAACTTGTGTGTGTGTGTGTGTGTGTGTGTGTGTGTGTGAGACCACAAAAATCAATCCAGCCTAATTGTCACGTTAGATCATCGTCCAAGATGTTTGGGAGCGGCGCACAAGCGGCGCACGAGTGGCGCACGAGTGAGCGCGGCGCTGTTTTGATTTGTGTTTCCAGTGCACAGTAGTTTCCTCGTGCATCAACACTCCGCTCAGTTAATCTGACAACAGTGATCAGTGCCAATCACGATCAATGCACTTGAAGTGAATTACGGGAGCGTACAAGTCGAGGGGGGAAATTTCAGATTATTTCTATTTACAAATACGAGCTACTTTTGCAACAACTTTGAACTGAAACTGGAACATGGAGTGAACGTAAGAGCAGCTGGAGACACTGGAGACATACGTCCCTAATTTACTGTCATGTCAAAAAAGTTGAAAACAAAAGAAAAACATTTTGTTTTCTTATGCCTACAAAATAAAAGCCAAAATGCAGAATAATAATGTCTTTTTTTGGCCACTTGGGGGCAGCAGACGCAGGAAACAACACATCATCACCTCTATTGTTTGTCAACAGGTTTTTCCTGCTGCTGGACACAGAGATGGTCTCTGTATCCGTGAGGGAAACTGGACCATGTTTCACTGACGGCTCATAAGTGTGAGCGATCACAGCTATTTTTTTTTTCCATGATTACAGATGCTGCATTTCACAATAAGAGTAAAAAGAAAAAAAGAAAACTATTAGGACTTTTGAGCCGTTACTGTATTCTGTGTATCTACTAACAGAGTCCATGACCTTACTGCAGCGCAGCAGGAGCCAGGAGAGCTGGCAGACAAGTCAGCCCAGTCAGGTACGAGGCTGCAGACAGACATTATAAATCAGCCCCTTGCCACTGGGCGGTCATACAAGATGGCCGACGGCTCTGTGGGAGCTAAGATGGCGACCCGGGCTCGGATGACTAAAAAATGACTGCAGCAGAAACACATGCACTTTTAATGCCCATATTTCCTACTTCTTTTGGGGAACAGTGGGTGGATTCTGAGACTGGGGAAGGTAAAAAAAGTTGAATTTATGGTGCTGTTAATCCCCCTGTAACATGGACACAGGCGGGGGGAAAAGAAAGCCGCTGGAGTGGTTACACTGCCTGAGTTATACTCGTACTTAAAAGACTGTAATCCATTCAGTATGGCTCCTGTCACTTGATTCTGCTATTAGACTAGGATGCCGACTGTTAGCCTGTCATCTAACCTCTGACTCCAGACCCTTATAAATTCACAGTGCGTACATTCTCTCTCTCTCTCAGTTTTACTCTCTCTTTCTAAGTGGATACTGCAGGCCAGGACAAACACTTATTTATCCTGGAGTCATACTGTGCAGAGGCTCCAATGACTAAGAAGATTGATTCTGGTATGTACATGAGTGCACTAAATACTGCTGGGGCTTCAGACTGAGGAGGGGGGGTGGAGCTAAAGGCTGGTGAGGCAGGCTGGGGGCTGAGACATGAACAACCGCACTTAAAGATGTTAGGATTTTCCTAATGCCATTTGACATGGCTGGAATTTACAACAGCAGAGTCGGGCTGACAAGGCCGCAGCGGCCTGCACTGTTCCCGAGTCACAGCTTCTCATCGTCAGACGGAACTCTGGGAAAAGTGCAACGCTGTGCAAGTATCTGAACCATCCTTTGTTTCCTCCTAAAGAGCAAACACAGAGGTCTAAAGCTTACCTCTCGTGCAAACTGAATCACTATTTGTCTTTGTGTTCATTAATCACATCCTATACGAGTTATATTTGTGTTTATCTTATACTTGGAGCATTTCTCTGAGGGCAGGCTGGTTGGCAGGTTAGGGGCCTCGGCACCAGAGGTTTCTTAATAGGAAACAGGCGTGTGGCTGTCTGTCAGAGCTAGCTTACAATTCCCAGGCCAAACCGGAAACAATGGGTTGGGAAACCAAAGGCAGTAGCCGTTATCCTGTGTCACTCTGGCCACAGGGGAGGAAATGTGGGAAATGGGGGAATGTGTCATCCTGCACTGGAGGGTAGTTAATGGAGTTGGTGTCCAGAGCTGACCACTTCTCTGGAATGTGCTCCACCACCGCTGCCGATGCAATTTGACCTGACAACAGGGCTGCGGATCAAAAGGAGCAGCCCCTCTGGGTGCATGCATATGAAAGGGAATAAAAGAGATGTGAAGCCGCAGTTTGCCCCGGGGGCAGGTCGAGCCTCGCTTTACTCACATCTCAAACTGTAAGAAAAGGCTTTAATCAGTGAGACGACTTTCTACGCTGATGTGGTGCAGACGCACATGTGCAAATGCACTCTCACACGCAGGCTCCTGCAGGAATGCACTGCCTCACCTTGATGCTGTCTTCTACCTCCATGTGTCCCAGGAGTTTGCCGTTGACGGTGAAGAGACAAAAGTGTCCCTTGTCGTAATAGACCATGCAGTGTCCCTCGGTGGAGGCCTGGATGAGACGGGGCCGAGTGCACTGCTCTGGGACCTCCAGGGTCCTCAGCAGGTCCCCATTCATGGAATGGATCAGACAAGGGCCCTCTGCACGTCAGATAACACAACACAACGTGGAGCGTCAACACTTTTTCGCATTGTTAAATCGAAATTGAGATTATGATGTCAAACGGAACAAATGTCACCTTTGCAGCCGCTGATGACCAGACCCAGCTCCGCGCACACAGTAGCACACGTCACTTCACAGTCGTGGCCAGTCAAGATGGCCCGCGGTGTGGTAAACTCTGCTGAGGAAACACAAACACAAACACAACAGGTGTGTGTGTGTCTATTACCACAGAAAAAGCATCATCACCACTGCTGGACTCTCGAGGGAGCAAATAAAGACATAAAAGTGTGTTCACTTTGATCCGCGTTTCATAACACAGACGTAATAAATATGAATTAGAATCATGGGAGGAAAAAAACATGAACAACCATAACAAAACTCAGAGAAAGATCAGGATCAAATGAGTTTGGATTTGTTTTGATCTGCTTGTATACGGTATATATATCGTTGTTTGTTGCACACACTGTTATCCTGCACACATCAAATTTCTCCCCTCATTCACTCTCCCTTCCCAGCACTTGTCACCCAGCGCCTCTCTCTCTATCTTTAAAACCTTCTCACTGTGACTGCCTTCACTGGATCCAGATGTTTCTGCGTTAGACTGAGAGCAAGCCAGAGGGAGCGAGAGTAAGTTATGGTCCAAGTCATGAAGTTTGTGTGATTTTGTTTGGGTTTGAGCTGTCACGGCGAACGACAACACAAAATCTCCTACGCGCTCTCCATCTGTGAGCGCACATAAAAACAGTTGCTCACAAACACTCGGTCGCATAGAATTCTGACTTTTCTGCTTTATTACATAATTTACAAACAAAAATATTCTTTTTTTTTTTTTTTTAAGCAAATGCAGATGGCTAACTGGGCGACAGATGCCGTTTCCAAACTGTTTGTGCCGTTCGAGCGTGAACGACGGGGAAGTGTGGAGGTCGCGGAGCTGCTTGTGTTTGTGTATGTTTAGTGGCCTGTAGAAAAGCTGCTTCCCTGAGCTGGAGTTAGGAGTTCACTGGGGGGGTTTACTGTTCAGGGAGGAGGCGCCTTGTCTTTAGTGACTCATCTTCCTCTGGCAGAGGTCAAGTTCAGCTCAAAAAGAGCAACACTGCAAACACGTGGGACCTGATGTTTGATGACCAAACACGCGTTTACCAACTTCACTTATTATGCTAAAATGCTGCAACACACACCGACCTAAAGGCAGAGTTTTTGTGATGAATCTAGTAGATTTATATGCAGTTTCTTTAATGCAATTATATGACATAAAACTCAATACTCACTAATGAGGCTGGCAGGTAAGCTACAGCTTCTATAAACCCGTAATTAGATTTAGCAGAAAGACTATTCACAACACGGTGCTCAGTGAAACCTCTTGTAAAAAAAAAAAAACATAGAAGCTCAATATAAGAATACGTTTCAAAGCACAAAAAATAATAATAATAATGATATACATATATATATATATATATATATATATATATAAAAAAGACCTACTGTGTAAAAATGATGCCCATGCTGTTTTAACCCTAGCTGTGAGGACTTACCACACGGAAAATAAACACCGGTACAAGGTCAGTGAAGTAAAGTTAGGCCGCATAAGTCGGTGGATTTAAGCAGGATGTGAGAGTTTGTTCATAGAAGGTGAATAAATCTGATATATTGGTGTATCAGTTTACTTTCTGAGCCTCTACCTGTCATTTATTCTGACTTGGGGCTGTATCTGATTAAAGACTTATACCTCCACATGACTTCAGCTGAGGATGGGATCAAATGTCTGGAGAGTCGTGTGTGTGTGCGTTGGCAAATTTCTTACCTTAAGTATGGTAATGCTTGGCATGTTTTGGCAAATGAATAATGTAGCTGGAGACATTTGAGTATCACAGTGTATTATTACAAATGTGTAGTTTGTACACATTTGCTCCTTTTTTGCTCCAATTTGCCAAAAGTCAATCCTATTTACTGACTCACGCGCCTTTACAGTACGTGAGTGTGTTCATATCGTTGAGAGAATAAATGATGGGCCATATAAAACATTTCCATTTACACTAGAACACATTTATGGGTATTTGTGAATGAGTTAATTCTGCTGATATCTTAAACGACTACAGAAAACTAATTTCAGACGGTTGAGTGCATTTGAAACAACGGTAAAGCCTCGCCCTGACTGTGGCCAGCAGAGGGCAGTGGTGTCTGCAGAAATGTGTTAGGAGCTTGTGGGTCGTGTACATGTGCATTTCAGCCATTCTGAGGCATTTGTGTCATGGAACGCTGCTCATGAAGTGTGTGGGATATTTACAAAGCAACATGACATGCATGAAAAGCAGTGAGTGCGCACACGTGTGTGTGTGTGTGTGTGTGTGTGTGTTCTCATACGAGTGTATGTGGAGACTTAGGATGAAGATAAAGTGTTTGAGTTTTTGGACAGAGAAGAAAGAAAAGCTGCGTTCTGTATGTATTTTGTGAAGGTGTATGTGTGTGTATCTGTGTGTGTGTGTGTGTGTGTGTGCGTGTGCAGCAGAGCCTAATGTCTGGGAGAGCCTCCTGTGGTCTGGGGCAATGGAGCATCACATTGTGGCGGTGAGAGGTTGGGATGACGACTGCTTTGTCTGCTGCTCTGGCTGCAGTGCAGTAACTACACTGAGCCAGCTGAGGTTAGACTGCTACACACAGAAAATGTGCAACACATGCACGGGTATACACAAACACATGAATCAATCAGATTACAGTCTGGTTTTTAGATTGTTCTTCTTTAGATATGATGTCGAATATTTATAAAATAGCACATTTAAAGCTTACTGTCACCTTGTAGGATTCAGTCAAAGTCAGCAAACAACAACTTGTAATTCTGTGATGGTGACAAATGACATCAGCTACGAAAATATAATCAATGAACACATCTTTCACTCTGAAGTGCTCCTTGATTTTGTCATGCTGTTAAAACTTGTTATATGTAAACAAACACCACGAGATTACAAAGGTTGTTAAAAAGTTTGGGGAATCCTTATGAATTCACTTTTGGTGAAAATTCCATCACCCAACACTGACAAACAAGCATCTAAGTGCTGTCCCCAAAACTAAAAAAAAACACAACGTGGCTTATTAACCAAATCCCCATTTGTCCTAAATTTCAGTCCATTTGTAATGGACCACTTAACAACGTGTACGTCGATCTCAGCTGACCAAATTAGCACAGAGGGGGCTAAGTACTGAGCTATGTGAGTGCAACCCTTTGATCATGGCTAATGCCATATGTTATGGTAACATAAGGGAGGCCCGTGACATTTTTCACTTTTATCGACTAGTGTGACCCCGTGGCCCTCAGATGGTGGTGAACTTTCACATGCTGCCCGACGACCCCCAACATCACGTTTAACGTCTGTAAGTGGCTCTCACTTTCACTCACATTAAAGACAGATTCTCTCAGTCTCACTCTCTCTCCAACACACACACACACACACTTTCAATATCTAGTCCCAGAAACACACACAATCTCAAACACATTATCCTAAGCTGTTCCTGGTGCGACAGTTCTCCGAAATCCAATCTGTATGCAGGAGGCCTGGCCTGGTCAGATGAAACTAGTTGTTACTTTAGAGAGCAGGGCCGTAAATCACAGAGTCACGACTGTCTGGGAGAGTGAACACTCAGAGAATACCCATATGTGTGTGTGTGTGTGCATATTTGCCGGTGGACTTTCTACTTACTGCCGAGGCTCTCTCCGATGCTGCAGTGCTTTCCGTTCCAGTACCACAGCAGCAGGGTGGCATCTCTGGAGCCTGACAGGACGTAGCAGTCTCCTCCGATGTACGACTCGGAGCGCGCCAGGCACGTCACCACGTCACGGTGGCCAAACACTATCTGAGTCAGTTTGCCTGCAAAAGTACACAAATGCGTGGCGTCAATATTTGTTTGTTGGCACATGGGGATGATAAATGATGCATTTATTACAACACTGGGGGGATACAACACACACACACACACACACACACACACACACACACACTAAATATCAAATCCTGCACTTTAATACCAGAAACTTTGGATTAATGTGCTGACAGATGTGATTGTTTCAAACTCCACACCATTAGTTTGTTGATCATCTGTCTCCTCAGCTAGTCTTTTTACAAGATTAGACTTCTACTAATTCCCTGACAAGAATAAATATTTATTCCAACTCTGTATGTATGGGAGAGTGTGTGCGCGCGTGAAAACGCATGCACGTGCACACGCGCAGTGAGCTCCATGTGTATATATAAAGAGGCTAATTGCTGTCAGATTCCCAGACCACAGCTCCACTGTCTCGCTGTCTAATTTTCATCACGCTCCTCACAGTGTGACCTCTCCCAGTCAAACAGTGAACAGTTTGCAGACACGTGACACTTCTGTCTGGGTGTCAAAAATCACTGTCCGGTGGATAATGAAGTCATATCTCACAGAAAAGACGAGTATTGCGATGGAAGTGGGGCGAGTGAGTGAACGTCCACAGAGGAAGAGAGACATCAAAGATGGAAAATGTTTGACATCTTTATAAACACTGAAAATAAGTAATGATTGCTGCAGCAATAATGGCTACCATGCAGCTCATATTGAACACTCAGTCTGCTCTCACACACACACACAAACACACACACACACACATGCCCACAGACAAATGAAATTGGATGCGTGTGCATGCATGCGTATGAGGCTATGTGTTTTGTGCATGTGTACCAATCAAGTCTTGTAATTGATAAAATGCCTCAGTTCTTTAACCTGGGGGCTTTAGGGACCTTGGTAGCAGCTGTTGAGCGTGTGCGATTAAACTGTGTTCAGGTTCCAGTCGTACACGCCGGTGGCAGTCGCACAATAGAGCTATCTCTGTGCCGCTGTCCCTCCTTCCCTCCCTCCTCGATTAAAAGACAGCGAGGGCCTGGCCTATAGAAATTGAATTTGGGTTTGTTGTATAGATGTGTGTACGACTCTGAATGGGGCTGGGGAGAGAAGCTGAGGAGCAGGGTGTGGAGATGAAGCTTCAGACACTTTCATTTAGGACCCTTGACCTGATTGTGTGTGTGTGCGTGTGTGTGCTGGATTTACAGCATTTGTGTGTTAGGGTCTTAGTCAGTAGTATTCAGAGACTGTAGAGCATCAAACATTAAGGTAAACAACATTCTAAGAAATGTTAGGTTTCATTTACTGATTAAAAACCAGAAAGGAGAGTTTCGTGCTAAAGTCCAGTTCGGCTGTTAAAGTGAGCGTATGACTTTAAGGGTACGTAGCTACAATGAACTGTTGACGGTACAAAGGCCTTAAAGTGGGAATAAATAAAGAGAAAATAAAACCCTTATTGTGGCAAGTAATTGTGCAAAATTACAACAATTGCACTGGGACTGGCTAGAATACAGTGGAATAGTGAATGTAGTAAAACAGTGCACACCATTATTGACAAAGCTGTTGTGTTTCGTGAACAGATTACTTTAAAATACTAAACGTGTTTATTTTATTACATTGCATAACACAAGAGTGTTGGACAAACAAAAATAGATACTCTTTTGGTCTTAGAGAAAAAAATACTTTTTGTCCTGAGGATGGTGCTAGAGGAAAGCCTGCGGAGGATCATTAACTATAAAAAAGGTTAATTCCTTTCATATGTTTCATCTGATTTCATGGCAGTCAGCTTTGAGTTTATGAGAAGGCTGATGTTTAGAAACGATATCATGGACCTTAAGCAGCACAACAACAAAACCGGTGGGTTTTGTCCTGGAGGTAAAGTTAAATTACTGTAAAGATCTAAATTTGAATCACAGACCTCGTATTAAATTTAATTTCCCTGAGGAGGCAAGTTGTGAATATATGCTACAAACATTTAAATTTGATGTATACCTGAATCCCCATCATCCCCATGTCTAATTTTCATTCAAACCTAAAATGTAATAGCAAAAAAATACTGTTTCTTAAGATTATTTAATGGATATAAATGATATATATGTAGGGGAATGAGGTGCCTTTTATACTGCGAGGAAAACACCACCAGGAATATCGAGTACCTGTGTCAGTGGAGTAAACCCGGAAGCTCTTGTCCCAGAATCCGCACAGAAGAATAAATCGGTTGTCGGCTGTGATGACGAAGCACTGCGAGCTGATCTGAATGCTCTGATCCAGCAGGTCTGAGATCTGACGCCGATGACTGCCGACGTAACTCGCTGAAGACGAGAGAGATAACAATGAGAACAGGCAGATTATATGGGAATAACATTTTATAATCCAACAAAGAGCTCACAGTTCAGTGCATCTACTCTTAAGTTTGACTGCCCAGTGCAAAGAAGATTTGTGAGAATACAAACAGTAGTACATCCTGGAGGTTCAGTTTACAGGACTTCATGTTGTTTCGTGAGAGACTCAGAGACGGAGGAATAACAAAGTGTGGATAGTCTTCACAAAATATGTACACTACTCAAGTCAGAGCACACTGCAAATGTATCTGCTTGTGTAATTTGGCCAAAGGTTTGTTCATTTATTGACATTCTCTTTCTATTTCGGAGAGAAATGTCCAGAGTGAAGTATTTACTATTTAGTGAGGGTCAAAAACACTGGAGAACAGGTGTCAGGGAAGCTTGTCGAATATGGAAACTGAGAAAGTCCAGTATAGCTGCCACAAATAATGTTTGAACCCATTTTTAACATCGACTCAAAAGCCACAGTGCTCAGCTGTCATCCTCAATTTACAGTGTTTAGCTCTGACCCCTCCAGGAATGCAAACAGTGTAAATATATTTCTGACAAGCACAAAAATCTTCTCGACTACCCACAAAACATGCACTCCCCTACAAACTCAAAATGTATTATTTAGTCCATTTAGTATCATTTAGAATCTGTCAAAGAATAAAATAAAACAAAAAAGTGTTAAGAAAGACAAGTGTGCATTCAATTACATCACCCACATCTATTGTAATGCTACTAAAAACCCTGCACTGAATCTATATAAACACTAATGCACACTTTTCTTTTCTTTTTTTAACAGACAGAGAGACATAGTGAACGTGCAAATAAAGATGAATATGTGAGAGCAAAGTCTGGTTATCTTCACAAGTCAAGTGTTGAGAAAATGTGTGAAAATGGTCTGGTGAGACTGAGAGTGACCACAACATTCACAGAGAAAGAACAGCCCCCATCACAGACGTGCGTGCGATTGCAAAGGGGAAGCAGGAAAGCGATGGAGGGAGCGCGCACACACACACACACACACACACACACACACATATACAGAGAGAGTAGCTCATCTCTCCCTGCTCCACCAGTGCGTCCCATACATCACCGCGGCTCGGCACTCTTCTACTGCTCATCAACAAGTCGTGAAGGATGAGAGGCGCCCATATTGTCCTGACAGCCGACCGCCGTGCATTCTCAATCACACATTATTACCACATTCATATTCATTTCCATTGACACGCGTCCTTTCCCTCCGCTCAAATTAAACCAAAGAGGATGCAAAAAGGGAGGGAGGGAAGGGACGATGGAGAGGAAGAAAGAGGGGGAGTTGATGATGAAATGCTGGCCTAGGCCACAGCTCATTGCATTCCAATTTGCATGCAAATGGTTTAGTGAGAGAGCAGGGGCTATATCATGACGAGTGAACTGGGGCAGAGGCTGAGAAACAACTCTAATCTACTGTCCAGGGACACGGCACTGCAGAGTGCCATGAGTCACCACGATGCCAGCAGTAATCAGACATAAATCCACACAAAAATATAATTCCATGCATTTATAAGTCCAGACTGTGTAAAGAATGCGCACATATGTGTATTCTTATAGAGTCATAAATGATACCTATGAGCGGGTCAATTTCCACAGGAAGTTGGTACGGCTGGTCCTGCACCGTTGAGCCCTGATGACCTGACAGAGAAGAAGAAAGACTGGATTAATATTGTAATGGTGTGGCCTTGTGAAGGAGACGGGGCTTTTTCCCTTCATTATAAAACACTGAGAACGATGACCATAAAGTCAGTGTCACCTACTCCCCCAGGGGTTCTTTCATGAATTAGACATCAATTATGTCAATAAGCTCCGGAGGCCATAGAGACAATGGTTCCTTACGCTAACTGTGCTCTACTGAAAGTGTTTCTTTGCACAATAAAGTCACTTTACCCCCAGGGGGGGGGGGGCTGTTATACTTTATTTTAGTCTTATAAAGCCAGACTTGTCTCCATACTGTTGTGTCAGCATTGGAATCATAATATATGCACTTACCTGTGTTCAAGTGTGAAAGAGGAACATTTCCTTCAGACACTTGGCTCAGACAGTTATGAATAATTCTATTCATTACTCACAGACATATTTTTACTTAGATTACGTAATTACATAGATTATACAATGTAATAAACAGTAATAATATCTGTTCAGAGTTTTTGCACATTTAACAGACAAGTAAAGAAGGACAGAACCATTTTTGCTCATTAAGAACTAATCACAACTATTTTACTGATTAAATGTGTTCATTATTTTGGTTGACAGGGCTTAACAAGTGTCAGCTTTAAGCTAATTTTCATCGATCTGTTGTCCCTGGGCCGGATAATACCAATAAAATTGGTATTTTAAAACAAAGAGAGGTTATACTTCTAAATTAAATAAACATTAACCTAAGATAAAGCAGTAGAAGATGAATGAATATTATTATGCTACACTAGTACGCTGGTCTGTAGTTGCATCTATTCCATAGATATTCACTGTGCTAATGAACAAAGTTTGCCACCATGTTAGATGAATCGTTGGCCTGCTTCCCTGTCCTACGCACAAAAAGACATTTAGATGTGCACATACTTTCATTTTTCTCTTTCATCTCTTCTAAATGCAACCTGAAGAATCCCGACAATTAATGAGCTACCTCTGCACAGAACACATTTCATTTATTATGCCAGCTCACTAAACAGTTCCTGGTCTGTGGCAGACACACGGGTGAGGTTTGAATTCTCCTGAAGAGCGATCAGTCTTCATCCCCATAAATTCACAGATATCAAATTTAATGTTTCTTTTCCGGGGAAGGATGGATGTTGGGTAAATAACATTTTGCAAAGTGAGCCGCTGATGTATGGAGGTGGACATGAGACTTAATGCTGGCTGCTGCATGTGTCACATCTGATACTGCTATCCAGCAGACACAGTCAACTGTCTCCCAAATCAACGTCTCTCCTACAGAGACAAGACGGGTCAATCGTCAGATTAATTAATCACCAAGTGCTCACGAGAAGGCGATGAGCAGAGGAGGTACGAAAATGATTTTTTAAGTTAATTTGATGTAAATCATTTTAATTGAGCAAAACCATTGATGACAAACAACCCAAATACACAGTATAGATGGACATATCTCTCACCTGCCAAACCGTGCCATTTGTTGACCGCGAAAATGCGGTTGGCGGTGACAGTGATGATGGCAGGTGACGTCAGACCTGGCTGGGTGTTGGCTGCTACGTGGGTCACGGGAGAGTTGGACGGGAACTTGAGCACCATGATAACGTCCTGCTGCATCTGGTCCGTGAACATCATCGGGGTCTGCAGGAGAAGATACTGTTCAAGTCCCCGGGATGGACAACAAAACCCAGGGAGCAGAGGGAGAAGAGCCAGGATATGAAGCGACAGACAGAGAGCAGAACAAAAAGACCAAGGAAGCAGCCACAGTAGGTGTTAGAAAGAAAGAAACAGAGGGAAAGGGATGAAAGAGAAGGAAAGAGAGAAAGTTAGGAAGCTTGAGCAGCAAAGCAATTGGCATCATTTAAGCAGCACAGACAAGTTAGGAAAAAGAGATTGTTACTTAGTTAGAAAAGGAAAAGCAAAAAGATTGCTTTTGAATAAGCAGAAAATTAGGATGACACACCGTCATCAAGTGCTTTGGAGTATGACCGTCATGTAAGTCTTATTCTGATGCCTTTACAGTCACAATACATTTCCTGTTGGTCAATTTCTGAGCCTAAAATTATGGAAATACACTATCCAGCCCCCAAAGTGTCACATAATCTTATATCTCACTTAGTGTCTACTCTGCAAGACAGTGGAGGCAGTGTTATGATGGTTGCTTCAGTCAGTCAGGTCTAATCTCCACAATGTTACATGCCCAAACAGAGGTCAGCTGAATATGCTGAATGACCAGGTTATTCAGCCATAATCCAACATGAAAATGCCAAGATTCATTGGGCTTCAATGGTGAAAGAATGGTTCAGGGAGCATGAGTCATCATTTTCACACATGGATTGGCCAACACACAGTCCAGACGAGGGTTGCAAAGGGGCGGAAAATTCCCAGTAACCTTGCATGGGAACTTTAGTTCCGGAATTTTGGAAACTTTCCATGGAATTATGGGAATAATTTATAGACCGTGTCATATACAAATATAAACATACTTGTTCTGTCATAAACAGACACGCACGCAAAATGTTACGCATATGTATATGTTCTTCAAAATATTTTACAACTGATGCTGAATAAATCCTTGTATGGTTACAGAAAACTGTCTCACACGACTCGCAGGAGGCAGAAGAAAACGCGAGGCAGCTAGCACCATGATAAGCTAGCCTCTTAAATTAAATGGACCTAGCTAGCTTACATTTAGCATATCTGGTTTACCAGCTAGTTAGCTAATGTATTACATTTAGATTTTGTAGTTACGACTAAGGACTACTAGGATAATAACACCATTAGGGATGCACAACATCCTTATCTGCAAATATTGGCTTTAAAATCTATCGGATATCCACAAACGCACCAAGATCTGCTGATATGACTAAAGACTACAACATAGGGAAACTACAAAGTAGGCTGCTACTTGACTTTTATGCTGGCGCCCTCTAAAACAACAATTTTTTTATTATATTATATTATATTATATCATATATATATATACATATACATATATATGTATATATATACTATTTATTTATAACATTTACATCTGTTGTGACATGAGTAAGCTAAATAATAATTTAATTTCACAACATGAAAGACTAAATGACCTCTGCAGTTGGGTGCAGTTTTGGTTATCTGTTCAAGCACTCCCAATATACCAGCATATCAGTTATTGGCAAAATGTCCAATACTGTGCATCCCTAAACACCATAAATCAAATGTTTACCTCATAAGATCATCAGAAGTTCAAAAGTTCAGGTTTCTACAACTTATCTCAATAGCCCTGCAGGTGTGCAATGTGCCTGATATTGTGGAATATTACAATTGATATTCAACTGTATTTGCATCAAATCTGATTGTTTTAGCCAAGCTCATGCTACAATATGTTAATTTCCAAACAATCAATTTTGAAAATGTACAGTTTATTCCCATTCATTTCCATTTAAATAATTAATCCATTTGCAACCCTAGTCCAGACCTTAACCCTGTGGTTCTCAAACTTTTTTTTGTTGTTTGAGACACAACACACAGAGAGGTCTTTGGTGGCATTTTCTCATCTTGGGTTTTGGTCATCGTGAATCATTGTTCCGTTCAGCTGACATTGACTTGCTGTTAGTTTGTCAGAAACTTCTCTATTATCCAAACCTTGTCACCGGTGTATATTTTGTTGTGGTACGTCACTTAAATGAGTACGGGTCACAGTGAGACCAAAAATTCTGCCTGCTAAACTTTAGCTACTAGTTAGGACTTAAAAAAAAAAACAGAACTCGCGCCCCCCCTGGAAAGTCTCCATGCAGAAATGCAACTATCAACTGTTGTGACATTGCATGAACTGGTTGAAACAATATTCCAGCTGACACATGCCATAGGCAAGATAAAAAAAATATTAAAGTGTGTGACTGTTTTTTAGGCTGTTTATTGAATTTACAGTAATATAAAAGATATAAATATATCTCTTATAAGTGCGTTAAACGAGGATTTATTACTCATGAAAACTACATGAGTTGCTTTAAACTCCTCAATAAGTTATTCCATTGACCTATCAGACGGATTCCTCTGATTAGACAGAGTGTTTGTACTAAGCGGCTCTAACACAGAGCCATTTTCCTCCTTCCATGAAAAGAGGAGGAACATCAGTGTTTAACACCAGGAGAAGACATGAGTAAATCCAGTGCGTCTGACAGGTAACCAGACATACTGACAGTATCATTACCACCGGCACGGGCAGATGCCGACACACTGACAACACGCTCATGTGTGGCACGATGGAGAGAAAGTAAAGAGCGAGAACATTTAAGAGCAAAGAGACGGGGGTGTGTCGAAGGGATATATATGGATATACACATGGAGCTCCTGCTGCAGGCCTCAGAAATGTGTTTAAATGTTTGTGTTTAAAAAATACTACTATTATTACTTTTCACTTACTATACACTAAGTGAAAAGTAACTTTAAAGCATCAGCCTGAGCTTGTGTCTGTGTGTACATGTGTGAGCTGGGTGGTGGTCTGCAGCCAGCTGTCAGCGCCACAGGGACACCACACTAATAGGGACTCATGGGGCCTTGGTCCATCACAGGCAGGCACACAGACTGCACCTCTTGGCCCTTAAAAAGCCGTCACTTCAGGACTGCTGTTCATTGGTCTCCTTTACTGATCTCTGATTCCAGCTCAGGTGGAAAATCTGGCTCAGACCCAGGTTTCCAGAAAACCGTCTACTAAACACACACGACTGCTGCTTGTGATCTTTCTCTTTCTCACACACACCTCACTAATGATGAGAGAGGAGATGCTTTTAAACCCAGGACTTTATTTTCCCACAATTGTAGACGAACAAGGAGAAGACGAGTGGTCGATGAAAAGAATGAAGCAGAATATTAAGACTCATGAGAAGCAAACGAGTGCCAACATCAGCTCAGACAGTAGGCAACTCCTTTAGCTACAAATTCACCTTGGTATTTCCAGACTGAAATATTATAAACACAGTGTTTCCTATGATAATATTTCGTAATATTGCATGTTTGTGTGTACACAACACTCACCACTTGCATGGCCGAGCTTCGGGGTGGGTGTGGCTCGATGAGCAACTGGCAGGGCGTCTGTCCAAAACTCCTGATTTGAGATTCCACAGCCTGAGGGGTAAAAAGAGGGAAAGGAGGAAACAAATACAAAGAAAGGTCACATTAGCTTTTATTTTATTTTATTTTATGTAACGTAAAAGTACACATCAGACTCAGTGGACATATCGAAATTAAATTCTGATAAATGCTACACCGACCCAAACAGTACTGTGTTCAAGAACAATAAAGAAATCAAAGATGAATGCAAAAGCCATTAAGCGAGAGAGGGAAAAAAAAACCCACACATGCACATATAAACATACTTTTTCTCCGTCTCTCACACACACATGTGCACCAATTTATCCTCCACAGCCACACTAAGACGAGGACTGGGACAGGCAGGCTTGTAGGCTGGTTAGCTGGTGTTAATGAAGAGGTATAGGACCATAAATGTCAGAGCAGACGCCGGCCGAGCAGCTCCTGGACATCATCACACAGCTCACTGTCAGGCCAACAAGCACGGGATTGAACACACCCACACAGACGCATGGGGCTTAGGCAATAGATCCCAATTCTCTACCCTGTCATATTGTTATTTTAGACTGCATGAAACACGTTTTCTGAAGAACCAATGATCAAAAAGTAGGACATTTCAATTCCCCATAACCGAATTGTTGAACCCTTCAAAATATTCAAACTTAAATTGATAATAATAGTAAAATGAATCCCTGAAACATTTTTACCATTTAAGATAATGGGGGAAAAAAAAAAGTTTTAAAGTTAACATTAGTGTTGTAAAACTGATAAATCAAGAAACTAATTGTTACAGCAATACTATAATTAATTTCAATAACATGTTAATGACATAGAAAGGAAGGATGCTCAAAACTTAGGCCAGACACTATACAATCTGAAAAGATTAAGACAAATATTAACTGTGTAATTATTATTAAAACATTAAACATTTAAAAAAGGCATCATATATCCCGAGTAAGACAATTATCATGTGGAACTGATTCAGTCTGATAGATGTTTTAGAAATGGACAGACAGAGAGAAAATGACCAACACAGAATTATGACAGGCCTGTCAGTATGTTGGTGTGCACTGTGACTGGCTGTGGGGGAGTGACAGCTTGTGTGTGTATGCTGAGACGTTTGAGGCCGACTTGGCCGGGCCTGTGAGAATGAGCTCATGGTTGAGGCCTGCATATGGTATTTCCATGAGAAAAAGGTTGGGAAGTGAGTCTGCTCATAACGATTGTCTGAAAATAACCAGAGACCTGTGACGTGAAGAGAGGGAGAGATCTTAACTGTCTGATCGTGAGGGGTCGAAAACACACCACGGATCACATTCTTATCTATTTTACACACGTTTAGCTTTTTGCAAGCCAAACAGTAAGCTGAAACTAGTACTTGGGTACTTCTCAAAGTACCAGATTGTGTATATTTATCACTGGCTCATCTAACGAATAAAAACACGTGCTAGGTTAAAACATTATGAGGATAGAACAGAAATCAAATCAATAATGTAAAACAAAAATATGTACGGTATTAAGCAACATGTGCGCTTTGGTGCTGGCTCAACAGATTTGAAATGTTTAAAGTAAGCAGCTTATGAGAAGAATCTGTGGCTCACAGAGTAGAATTTTAGCACTTTACGCTGATCTGAAAACATGCAAGTCATAGATGCTTCCATCGTAACACTGGCGTGTAAGAGGGGATTTAACAGTTTAACATAATGATGAAGTCCAAAACACTAATCATGACATTGCTTCACAGATGGTTTGTATAGGTGAAAGGACACAAGTGTATGATTCAAGGTCAAAGTGCCTCGGCTCTGCTCTGTAGGCAGACGAGAGCATTTTGCTTTGGCTAATGTGTAGAAGAGACTCCTCAACGCCACTCCACCTATCTTCATTAAGTTCAGCGCTGACATTTATGAGGCTGTGGAACGTCGGAGAGTGGCTGAGTCTAGGTCAGCACGTCCTCTCCCTGTATGCCAATGCGATGCTCAGGTGATTATACGAAGGGCCATTCACAAGGCCAATGTCTTTTGGGGGTGCTGGCCCATGTCTGATGAAGCTTTTCTATATTCTATACATTTAAATGGCTGAGACACCAACCTGCCCTTTGATTTATTAAGCTACTCGACAAGACGGATGACCGTGTATAACATGGCTGTTTTAATGCAAATCAGACCCAACAACACTGGCTCCATGAACGGAACAATAAGAAGTACCACTGCACTGTGTTTCTGACACATTCTATGTTTCCTCAGTTTAAAATATCCAAGAAACGTTATGAAATATAGTGTGTGTGTGTGTGTGTGTGGGGGGGGGAGATTTTGTCCAAAGAAAATAATTCAGTGGTTTTAGTGCTTGGTGAGTGACTCTGGCTCAGTGTCAAAACAGGTTCACTCGTGTGGGCATATTTCCCCGTCTTCTGCCGAATTACGCACACACTATACAATTCAGACGCAGCTCTGTGTTTTGTTACTTGTATGAGAGGCTGCAGGGTTTTCCATAATCACATGTGAAAGAGGGGAAGCCCTGTACAACTCAGAGAAGGCAACACAAGGCGTGTTTCTCTTTATACACTGAGAAGCAACACAGATGTCCATGCCTGCCTTGCACAGCGCATACACACAACACATACATTAGTCTGCACACACACACACACACACACACAGTTCTCTGAGAGAGAGGGGGTGAGTTTTGACATGCGGCGGAGGCAGGACAGGAAGTAATCATGGTTTTGAAAAACATAGCAGCGGTCTCCACAGCATTCCCTAATCTGTGCTGAGATATACCCAAACTCTCTCCCAGGACAGCAGTGCACACATAAACATACAGCCATGTGCTTTCATGCTGATGAGCACACATAAATATACAAAGGAATACACACACCAATGAATGCATGTATACAGAATGTGTATGTACAAACATATCAAGGTATGATCCGCACACATCTCCACAGTCTGTGTGTGTGAGGTTGCGGTGGGTCGGCAATAATGGCTGCTTAACAGTGTGGCAGGAATGTAAAATCAGCCAAACAGGAATACGGAAACCTCCGCCTCAATCTGGGCTTTTCTGACCAAACATACACACACACACACACATATGTCTGGGACCCATCCCCCTGACATTGAACAGCCCTGGGGCCTGTCCTAGTGTGGCCTAGCTTGGTCCAGACCACAGCTCAGGTTGTCACTCAGTAATGGCAGACTCTGGGGACACTTTCAAGCCCAAAGCCCTCAGCTCCCTAAGCTCCTGCCGCTCTCAGCCACCCCCAGCGCCCCGGCTGTGACAAGGCCCAGACCTGGAACTCCGTTTCCACCTTCTACACAGACAGGGCATGCTTCCTTCCGCACAAACATGACGAGGGAGAGCCTTGGCTTAGCTCACAGGGATAAGACTGTTTTGGTTTATTTTACTAATTAAAGAGCCCTGACAGACTGTTTTTGAGGGCGAACACTAGTAAATTGGACGCACAGCATCACACTGGGAGGAGAATACAACAAACATTTCTTATCTGTTGGAGGTGCAATTACCACCGCTACTTTATTAACTAAATCTAAAATAATGATATTTTTGAAAGCATCATTTCAACAGATCATACATGTAAGTTATAAACATTGGCTTCCTCTTTTAATACAGATTAGTTTGCAGCAGATGCATTAATAGAGTCATAAACTGATCATATGAATATGAATCATATGCACCTGTTTCTGATGCTGTTCTATATTTGCCATCCATTCATCAATCCCCTGGTCACTGGAACTGCTTGGCACAAACAGTGGCGTGCCAGTGATCTAATTTGGTGGTGCATGTATGTCAACCAGTGGAGTGGGTAATGAGCTCAGTCTATGTGCGGAAATGACCGGCGCACCCTGGTAATGAATCTGCATATATGTGTGTGTGTATGGCTAAAGGCCAAAGCACATCTAGGCACATCTGGATGGGAATTAGGGTGAATGAGGTGATAAATCAAGGAACTACCCCTGGTGCCCGTGATGCTCCAGTCACTGAGCATGAAGGGCAGCAGAATGGTGGAGGCAAAACACATTTCAGCCTCTTGATATGATGGATCTCATCTCCATCCATAACACAATGCTATGACGACCTTAAATGTAAAATCTGCTTGATTATATTATTCATAAAAAATATCAATGCACTCATCAATTGAATTGCCAGGCAAAGGAAATACAGAAATATTGATACAAGAGACAGTAAACAGACTTAAACGGGCCAGTTTGTTTGTTTTTTATCTTCAGTGCATACCTTTTGGTGAGTTATGTTTTTTATTTAATATTTGAATGCTCTGTCAAGCAATACTATCAGCCCCGACTGAGGGAGCATTTGTGTATACAGCAGCAGCACAAGGGTAGATAAGAACAAGAACTGCTGAATGACCAGTAAAATTCACCTCTGAAACTTTCCACGGACGCATTCAGTCATAATCGAAGCTCTCACTTTACTAGCGCACCGTTTCTGTTGCCTGCTTCTCTATCTTGACATCAAGATCTTAACACAGCTATATTGTTATTATTACTTAAAATAAATATGTTTATATTTATAAGTTACGCACATCAGGTTTAATTCAAGAAGTGCAAATAAAGTATAGAAACCCGATGAGTGCCTGTAAATAAACACCTTTGCAGGGTTTGTGTTATATATTGGTGAAGTTGTTTGGCTGTGTCTCTCTTTTCAGCCTTTTGTTTTCCTGTGCTTGCTTTCAGGCAAACTCGTGTAGCTTCTATGTGCAGCAGTTCAATGAGAGTGAAATGAATAATAAATGAAAGGCAGGGAGGAGGTTTTAAGGCGTTAAAGTGGAACACTTGGTAGAGTGCTTTTAGAGGTATCACACGAAGACTTTGCTCAGCAATACTTGCCGCGAGATTGTTAGCTTAGCTCTCCCATGCCGTTCTACAGCAAATTTAACATGGCTAATGGCCTCAGAAAAACCCTGAAATACAGATACAGACAATGGACAGATGCATTCATAATACAGTCAGACTAAGCATCCATTTGAGAATGCCAACACTCAAGTGTACTTACTGTAACATGCTATTTTTTCCCTTACTCAGCATGATCTGCCAAGGGAGTTAAATCGGCCGTGCGGTGCATAAATATGTATTAAAATGTGCGTGTAAATACATGTGTTGTATCATGTAGCAGCCTCACCTCTCTGAGCATTGGATCAGTGATGGAGCTGAGGTTGACTGCGCCTTCATAGGTCAGATAATAATAGACATTCAGGGCTCTGGTGGCTTCAGGTCCCTGCTGTTTGTAGCCGAAGATCAGATCGATCCACTGGTGGAGCTGGCAGGACACAAACTCACTCTCCAGAGCCTGTTAATGGAGGAGAGGATGGAGGATTATAGCAGTATTGTAAATATCAACAGATGCGTAACCATTCGCGCACACACACACACACACTCCAACCAAATGCAACTCCCCGAACATATTCCTCATCCCATTACTGAACAGCAGTTCCTCTGAAAGACGAATTCCTCGGAGAAAGCAGAATTTCCTTCTTATTGACAGAATCTGCCAATGATTTCTGTAACGAGCAGAAAAGCACAGCGATTCCATATCTGATCATATGAGAGCATGGAAACATTAGAGAACTATTATAGTTCATGGGGGAGCTATTTCAGCTTCTGCCTTTGTTCCCTTCACTGTCAGTTGTGGATGGAATAAAGCACCAAGTTGCTCTTGTGCAGACGTCTCTGCATCACCATAACGCTGAGGTGCAAGTCATTTTCCTTCCTCATTAGCTGGCAAAGGAGGGAAAAAACATTTATGGTTTCCTCATAAAAACAGGCAATTGTGTTAATTTGTGTAAAGCTGTCGGCTCACAAAAGCCCTCTAAACACGACCAAATTAGAATGAGGCAGCCCTTGATTGTCATTGCTGCCTTGTGTCACATTAATTTGTGACAAAACATTAGCCCGTGCTGCACTTAAATGGCGATTTATATAATTTAAATTTTTACGGCAGAGAGCCACGCATCGCTCATTTAAATGTGACTTTCTGACAGCTCATTCCGCAACAGAGTCCTCCCCATTCTCTTAATTAGAACTTTCAATCAGGAGAAGAAACCCAGCTATAAAGAGGAGACGGCGTACAGTGTGAGGTATGATGATGCTTCCACTGCAACTTGAGCACCTACTGAATACTGATGCTGTCACTAATTCCATAATATGAGCTGATGAAAAGCTAAAGAGTGAAAATGAATAAATATCAGTCTGTTGCAAGGGCTTTAAAGAAAGTAAGTATTAAACATACACAACACCATGAAATTAAATATATGTATATATACATATATATGCATATGTATATATATATATATACATACATACATAAATATAAATATACATATACATATATATATATAAATATAAATATACACAAATAAAAATAATTTTGCCATTTGTCTAATTCTATTCAAGTTATTGCACAACAGTGGTT
Organism: Solea senegalensis; assembly: GCF_019176455.1. Lineage (NCBI taxonomy): Eukaryota > Metazoa > Chordata > Actinopteri > Pleuronectiformes > Soleidae > Solea > Solea senegalensis. Next base: position 23,663,494 of record NC_058026.1, read on the forward strand.
TAAACTCGAGTATCGCGTCTTCTGATAATATTCAAACCCAAGATGATAACTCTCAAAACAAGGTCCCAGAATATACAGTAATGGCATAATTATCAAAATGAATCAAGCAATCCCCAGTCCTGCTGTAAACAGTCTGGTATAAAGCTTGCATGTCACAGGTGTAAAACTAATCCATGTATACAGTAGGTTTATGGTTATTACACACATTGGTATTTTGGACAATGTCCCACTTAGACACAAGCACTGTTCTGAGAGCTGTAGATCTGACAAAATTAGCAGACGGAGAGAGATTTGTCCGTTTCATATCGTCTCCGTGTGCCTCACTTTGCACCATTTTATGATAAGGGCTGAACCGTAAATGAAATTAAACACAACTGTCTGTCAGTCTATCCAACTTGCAATCAGTGTACGGTACATAAGTGTGTTTAAAAGTTAGTGTCATGGGGACACTGCTTTAATGTTACATTATAACATGTTGTTACTCATTGTATGTTACCCACTATAATCATTGGTAGAGTGGGGTCCAATTCTGTGTGTGTGTGTGTGTGTGTGTGTGTGTGTGTGTGTGGGTGAGTGAGAGAGAGATCAGTTCATTATGTGCTACGACTGACCTTTGACAGGCCTTGCTCCCATGTTTCTAAAACTAAAGCTGGGCCTGATGGGCATTTAATGTGCACTGCAATCTACTGTCAATCAGCATGGGGAAACAAAGACAGCCATGTTATTGCAGCTCCCTCTCCAGAGGCCCGCCTTTATGGAAATCAAGTGCATGTTGGAAAGGGAGAGAGACAGAATAAGTGTATGTGTGTGAGTGTGTGTGTTGGCACCAGAATTACTATTGTTATAGATGCTTAATTAACTTAGAAAAAAATGTAAAACCATGTTCTTACCTTGTCATTACGTGTTATTGAGTGCAAACAAATGGGTAAGAAGGGCTGTATAAGCCATGTATATACGCATTATAAGTGTGTTAAAAAAGTTAAGGTTCAAATGCCGTCTAAAACAACTCTATATCATCGTCTTTGTTTGGTCTGTCACCATCTGTTTAACAGAAGGCTGAGCAGTAGTTTAGGAATTTAACCACAGAGGATTAATTCTCAAAGATTCTAATAATATCTCCCTCTGCCTATGAGAATAAAGTCAAACTAGAGCGAGAGAGAGGAAAAAAAACAACAGCCAAATGTTGCAAATTTAGAAAACGTGCAATAATTAGAAACATTCTGATGATCTAAGTTGTTGAAAGAAAATAACTGATTGCACAAATTCCTGTGTTGTAAACCTCCATCTAACAAAGGATATCACTGACACACACAGGCTCCATTTGAATAATAGTATTCCTTTATGTGGTCATCGTCGAAATAATTACAGTACATTAATACAACATTTTATCCTATTTGAGAAATAATTGCCTAAGGAAAACCATGCGTCCCATTTTTAAAATCAAATAGTATCATTTAACATGATAAAAAAATGAAAAGTACTAACCAATGATCTTACTCCCAAACAAGGTGAACAAATATAGACAAAACAGCAAACTAATGGTATCCCAATAGCACGCGTGTGGAAGTTGAGGTAAAATCAGTGGCGAAAGCAAAGTTTCCATGTGAGAAACTGACAGGTTTATGCGATACTGGCTGAGAACGTATTACGTGTCAAGTACAGAGAATAGGCATGTTCTGATAACACATTAACATGTGCCAGGTGAGCAGGTGTGGGAATGTTTCCTCGTGTGACGCCACACTGTGGAGATGGTCGAGCAGAAGGTTGGGGCAGATAGCAGATTCCTGAGGTGGGATCTAGTGCCACTTCAGGAGGAGCAGGCAGGATTATTGATGGGCCAATTAGCAGCCAGTGTGTGTGTCGTCCCTGTCCACAGGGGACTCTCTGATAATTAATGAATAATTTAGCATGCCTTTATGTAAATGCTGATAGGGGGTAGAAGTCAGTAGAATCCCCACATTTCTGTTGTTACAGATTTGATAGGGTATACCTTTGAACCACGGGGAGTCCCCTTTGTTGTGTACTGTGACTCCAGTGGCAACAATAATTCATACAATAACATTCTCCTATGTAGAACGATTTTATAATTTCATTCAAATGTATATCATGATTTTATTTTGACCGCATGTCAGATTTCGGGACCGTGGAGATTATTTGAATAAATATGTTGCAAATCCCAATGAACATGACTCGTCTGAGTGCAAGTTTCAGATTACCGTACCCTCTCTGAAACATCCGTGGCTGGAGTGGGAAATAAAAGCCTGAGGGAAAAAAACACTAAAAAAGACAGACACTTTAACTGTGTGTCCATCAATATGTTTTGCTTTAAAGAAAGATATACTCTAGACTGAGGACTTAAATCCATATTTGAGACACCAAGTGATTGCAATTAACCAGCTGGTGGACATTAAACAAGGCTTACTCGGAGTTCAGAGGAGAAAAACAATGAAAATGTCTGATCTTGATCCTCTGTCTAGTCTTTAGCCTCATCTTGCTTTTTGTACTTGCGTGTTTTATGTGACCAATTTCTCTTTTAATGATGATCTTTCTCTGCTCAGTGACTGTCCATGCTACAGGTCTGCAGAACATGCATGGGCTTCATCAGTGACATGTCCCTGCCTCACTTTGGTTTGTGGTGAGCTTTACGGTCTGGATTTAACTTCTGCCTTAACGAGGTGACACTGAACGCTTTCCTCCGACCCTCACCGGTCCTAAAAATAAAAAAAAAAGCCTTTTAAAGGACTTAAGGAGAACGGTTTGTAAGGATGTTAAAATGTCACTTAACAAATCAATCCCCTCATTTGCATGCCAAAACCCACGCGAGCGCCGGTGCGTGTGCCTGCGCGTACATGTCGCTGATAGTGTGAGCGTGTAACCAAAAGCACATGTTGAATGCTGAGCGTTGTCAACAGCCGGCTGTTATTCTTTATATCGATTACGGATGAATAAAGCAAACACTTGTCAGGTCTGTGTATACTAAAATGACTGTTTAAGTAAAGGCTGATCAAAACATCCTGAAAACCACACTCAGTATGTGTGGCAGCGAAACATCACACATGTTGACATGGAACAAAACGCCGCAGCAGCAGCAGCAGCAGCAGTTGAATCAGGGTTCGTTGAGTCATAGTCAACGTTGTGGATTTTATTTAAATATAGTATTAAGTGTTATCCGATCTGCATTTCCAGAAGCAGTCCCGGTCCAAATGCAAGTTTAGCGCCCCTCTCGTTTCGACTACCTATTCTTCTTCCTTTTCATTTTCCTTTCTACTTATTCTCTCACTCGGAGTGCTACTCCCTCTTTCCCCTCCTGTTCTTTCTTCCAGTCATCTGATCCTTTAGATCAACTCCTCTGGAGTTGCTTGCCCTAAGGTTGACAAGCACTCTGATTAAAGGGCTTATTAGCTCGCTGTAAATGAGAAGCCGATTGTCATTCTGAAGCAGGCAGAGGAAGCCTGTAGCCAGCCTGCAGAGAGGGGGCCCCAAACATGGAGGAGGAAAAAAGGAAAAAAGCGATGGGTGATGTAAGGAATGAGAGCCTTGGTGCAGGCGTGCAGCTAACAAACCATTTCCTTTATTCTCATATTCACACACACGCACCAAGAGAAACCCATATGGGTTGTGAGTTACTTCAAACCCCCTCCTCCTTTATGCTCTACTAATTAGATAGGTCACAACTGTGAGAGTTCTGGCCACGGGTCAACGAAGGCCCTCGCTGGCAAGTGGAACCCGAAACTCTAACCCCGAGTCTCTTCCCGCTTTCTCTCTGCATCTTTTCTGTGATCCGTCGCCCACTTGAAAAGCAAGAATATCATATTATGGGGTGAAAAGAAGCAGAATGAGCAGTGATTGGGAAAGTATCTCCCCAAAACAAACATGTCATAGTGGATTAAGCCTTAGTCAGACAAATGGCGTGGTGTAGACTGCGAGAAAGGTCTAAGTGGTCCAATTTACAGCACAGACAATAGAGTAAACAAAACTGATTGAGAAGTAAATGGATGAAGCAAATGGGGCCGACTTAAAGTCAAACGGCAATCACACTGTAGTTCTCATCTTCTCCTTTTAGGCGCATGACAACCGCCATGCAACACACGGAATAAAAAATAAAAAAGTTAAAGTGCAAATCAAGCCTGATTTAAGGGATTTTATAGACGTTTAAATTTGTCTTAAAATAGTGAGAAGAAAATAATAAAATAATAAATAAAAATAATCTGATTTGTGTCATCCATTATCTCTGTTCTACTGTCCACCTGCAATCTGACGCCCATAAGTCACTTCCACAGCTAGAGCGCGTGAGCAAAAGCCGAGTCAGCAGGTCAGAGCTGATTAAACACAGGGCGACTGAGGAAGACTTGGGAGCAGGCTGAATGAGGGACTATTTGAAAAGCTGTTGAGAGGAACATTGTTGTCTCAGATGATTATAGAGTTGGCTGAAGGACTGAACGGTCTCTCTTTTCAACAGTATGTGGCGGGGAGGTGATTAGGATGAATGACTAGGCTGATCCCTCCTCATTGTAGATAGTGTGAGTGGAAACTTGTCTGAAAGTTCACAATAGTGTAAAAAAAATGTCTTATAGTTTGGGTATTTTATTTTAACGTGTTCTCTAAATGCAACGAGATAACTTCAGACTTGGTGAGGTTTGGTTAGAGTTTTGCATTTAGGGCATGTATTATGTCAAAAGACAAGAATACTGCATGTGTGTGTTGGCCTTTTCCTCTCTTTTAAAGGCAAACCTATTAAAGAAAACAACAGTAACACACTTTATCATCAAATGAATACAATGGGATGAAGATATCAGTTATTAAACAACCTACTTAATTAACAATTGATCATAATAACATGACTCAACCAAAGTTTGAGGGGTGGCAGTGGATAACAGAGCTCCTCAACTCCACAGTGAAAGCCCATGAATGGCAAATGTGTATGAGGGAAAGCACTGGACATAGAAACTGTCATGACCTTTTGTTTCTTTCTTATTCTGTCTTTGTGTTAAACCTCAGGAAGAAGATCCTCATAAATAAACACTGTATGATGGTGGCATTGAAGATTACAAAAGCTCTACAAGCTTGTTACATTTGTACAAATGTCTTCAGCTGCAATAGAAAGCTGTAGTCATCAACACGAGGCTCTATAAGCTAGAACAGTTTGGAAGGAGATTTCTGTCAGAACCCAAGTGGAAGACCAGCCAACTTTGGCATCTCTCAAAGTTCTGGAGAGAAGGAGCGGGAAATCAGCGTATGTTGCAAAACAATCATCTCAGTAGACTTTGGCAGAAGTGAAATGAGAGCATGTAGGAGTGCAGCGAAGGGGAGAAGGACAACATTAGTGAGTGAGTATGTCAGCAGCAGTAGATCATCCAATTTCTCAGGCTCTCATCGCTCTCCTTCATTACGTCACTGAAGAAGAGGACGGAGAGAAGGGGAAGAGGGGGAGGCGCAGAAGAAGGGAGGGATAGCTCGTAAAACACTGAGCACACAGTAAACATGTCTGCCCTTATGCATGACAATACTCCTACAGTGAGCGCTGCCTGACATTAGCCAGATAACCCCACCACCACCCCAACTCACCCCACGTGCTAGTTCCCATCCAACAACAAGGCTTTCAGTGGAGACACCAGGGGAATAGATTAGCACTAGGCTAACATGGTAAACTGTGTCCTGTTACATGAAGCCACGCTGGGCTGGACGACATTAAGGTTTTCACTCACTCAGTCATTCACAAGTGCATAAGTGTATCTTAGTGGTTAGTGACTGGTCCTTGCAGTGGTGTACCTCAGCTCACACATGAATTCCTGTGGGGTTCCTGTGAGAATAAGACGTGGAGGCTGGTGGGAATGGTATTATGTATGTCCCATGGGCGTCTGATCAGAGAGTGCAGTGTGGATGAGAGGTGAATGTAAACAGCGATGATCTTTGACTTTGTGTAGCTGGTGGTCGAGAGCTGGAGAGCTATCATGTCTGGCTGTGGGAAAGAAACGTGGGACATGCTTTCATCTCCTGTACCATGCTCTCCTTCACATTTCAAATACAGGGACAGTTCTGCATAGTGACACATATAAATTATTTTTATAGATTGGTCACAGAACTCACTCTTATAATAATAATAATAATATCATCATCATCATCATCACGGCAAGATTAGCATGTAAAACATCTGACCTTCACATGCATCATAACCTGGTAGGATACTGGACACCGTGATGCCATGATGACAGAGTGTTTGTAAGTGTGAAGAGCTGTCAACAAATTAAAGTGACAAACTCCAGAGAAAGACATTCAAAGGGGAGCGATAGAGTGAGTATGCGAGGGTCGGAGGCTCCGATGGATATGGCGTTTGTCTGTTAGCGCTTGAACAGCCTCACAGACGTTAACCTCTGCCGGCAAAATCACTGAGGCCAGTTTGAAAACAGCTGGAAGGACAAATGTGAGCCGCTATATGATAACAAATCACCATTTTAGAAGATATGTGAGATTCCATTATTATTTAAAGCTGCAGTGGCTGACCACTGGAGGGTGGAAGAGAAGAAACACAAAACAACACTAGAAAAAAAAAAGCACAAAGCCCTTATATACAATACGTGTTAGACACGCCCCTTCACTGTCAATTTTTACTCTTTGTCTTTCAACTCAGGATGAGACATGGGTTTTTATCTTTTTATTGTAAGTTTTATTGTTTGTCGTCTAGGTCTATGATGTCATATTTTATTTATCTTATTTATCTCTGTTGTACAGCACTTTGTTTCAGTTGTAGTTGAAGTGCTTTATAAAAAGTTGGATTGGCTTGGAGTTGGAATACAGGCACCCGATTCAAGTTCCTTGCTTGGCTAGCTGTTAAATTTATGTCCTAAAACTTGCAACGTGGTACCAGGAACTATGAGGATTTTGCAATGTTCAACCTAACATTCAATGATCTAATATTCATATTTTGGGGATGAAGAGGTGCTTGGACAAAACCTTCAAGATCACATATCAAGGTCATTGTAGTTAGCGGAACTGTACCACTTTAAACGTACAATTAAAAAGCTACTTCATAATAAAACTGCTCTGAAGGGTTAGCAGTGACATTTAGAGATTTTGAAATCGGGCTTGTAATGTCAGTTTAATAGAGTTGTCAAGGTTACTTACACTGAGGGTTTACCACATAGGGCAGTGACAGGTGGTCAACCTTCTCAGTATCAAATTCAGACCTATCACTCAGTTGGGTCTGCCCATTCTTCACGAGGAAAGTCTCTCTGAGCTTCTGTGAGGGCAGTTGAGCTGATGTCTCTGTCACTGCTTTGAGTGAGTAGATGTTTTATAAGGGGAAAAGGCTGAAAGTAATGTGCTGCCCGTCTCTCCCATGTGTGTGGTTTACAAGTCTGTCAGCGGCACTACAAGCACGCAGATGACTGAAAGGAACCAAACATGAATGTGAAGCAGCAAATGGGCTCAGAGAGATCAGACGGACAGTTGAACGAAAGTTGAAAATGAGTCTGTGACGCAAGTGGAAAAAAATGTGATACAACAATATCTCCACAAAAATCTACTTTTAAACTAGATCCAATATTAAATACTTCATATTGATAATCAAAAATATCTGAATCTTGGTTTTACATTTCAAATAAATAACTATAATATTATAATAAAACAATTAGATCATTTAACAAAGTGCTAATTCCATAGAAATCTGTTTTTTTATTCATGGTAACAGACCATTTTTTTTGTCTGGACATCATCCGCCTTACCTCTGTTATTACTAACAGGGCAAAACATCTATGAAATTTCAACCTATTGAAAATAGGAAATATTCTGATTACCATTAGCCAGTATGTTGTCTAGTTTTTATTTTATTTTATTTGATTGTGTGTTATTTGTCACAACTACTCGTTGCTGTTTGTAAAGCATGAGCGCTTCAGCAGAAGAACAATTCTCATGACCCCACACGGCTCAGTGATTTGATTGAACTAGTTTTTTTTTTGTTTTGAATGAGAGACCCCGAGCATACCTACTGTGTCTTTAAATCCCAGCCTCTGAAAGTCAGTATTGTTTAGCTCAGTCTACCATTAGACAGTAAGACGCGGCTACTAGAGCAGACTGTAGCTCAGGCTGCTACAGATCACTATCTTCGGTGAAGCATGGGCAGATGACAGCGCTGGTAAACACGGATGTGCGCACGAACGTGCATGAATACGCACGTACACAATCACCTGGTACTGTGCAAATGGTTAGCAGCTCACAGAGGTGACTTGTGGTCATATAGAGCGGAATGTCAGAGAGGCTGACAGTGCCCAGAGACATGTAGTTATCTGGCAGAGGAGGGATCAAGTTCTTAACCTCTCCCTCGACCTCCTGGTAAAAACAACACGCAGCCCCTGATCTCTGTGGCATGCCGCCTCAAGACCCTGGTGTGTCAGCGTTTATGTGTGTATGGGTGTTTGATGGACCGAGAAAAAGGGAGTGCGCCTTTACACGCAAGCATTTAAGTGTACTGTAAGCACTTCGGTATAGTTAGTGTTCACGCCTGGGTTCAGACGCTGAGCAGCTTTGTCTCTAGTGAGTCTCGCCACACAACCGTTCCTAAGCACCTAAAACAATGACACTTCCAGCAGCAGAGCAACACAAACCAGGATACGCTCTGATGTAGTGTTTGTCGACCGACATCCGACCAAGCAACTCTCACTCCCAACCACAAAAACGAGCTGCCATTTGCACAGCGGCACAATCCTTTACTGTGAGAGGCTTTTAATGGCCTTTCCAGATTGGGGCCTAATTAGCTGTTAATCATCTAGGGCTCATAACCAGAGTGGAGACAGCAGGCACGTGTGTGTGTGTGTGTGTGTGTTCGTACCATGTGCGCATCTGCATATGTTTGTGTGTTCTCTCCTGCTGTCTAGCCTTGTGTTGTGAGCCCATTAGCAGTAGACATGCTAAAGAGAGCCAAACAGCCCATTAACTCCTTCACTCTTCCTCTCCTCGTCACCGTGCTCATCTCTCTCTCGACAGTACCACAGTTGCCAGCTGACACCCTCTAATGCCAGCTATCTGTCATGACCAGAGACCTGTCCACCCACACATCGCTCCCTCTACCTTGTCCTCGGCCCATTCTTCCCTTTATTCTTCTTGTCCACCCTCCTTTACTCTGTCCTTCCCATTCTGTCTGTGTATGATCTGTAGTACTGTACGACCGGGCCATGAAACCGCACAACACTGCAGCTAATGACTATTTTCAGCAGCAGAAAATATGTCAGCTATTATTATTATTATTACTTTTTTAAAATTTCAATCATTGCATTTGTTAAATATTTGAAACTTTTGCTAAACAAATGATTTATCCATGATTATTCTTTCTGATAAAAGACTCTCAGAGGGGACAGTGGTTGGTGAATATGTAAAAAAGCTCCTTTTACTGAGCTTGTTATGGTTCTGTGAACATTTACCTGCCTGTTGGGCTGCATGTTTGATCGATATCTCTAATTGCTAACACACAGTAGAGGTAAAAACAATCAGGCTGACTACAGTAATGGGCAGAGAGCCCATTACTGTATAGAACATAATGATAAGTCCAAATTACACCTGCAGTACATGATTTTTCTTTTTTTAAAGTGACTTTTATACAAATATATACAAGTCTATACAAAATGTTAGTGTGATAAATAAGGCATATGTATTTAAAGTGAGTGAACACATTAATAATTGTTGTCATCGTCAGTAAATCATTCTGAATTAGTAATTAACCATTTGAGTCTATTAAATGTCACATGCTCTGAAGCTAAAAGCCATTTCTTCAAATGACTCGTTTTGTTTGATCTTAAGTACAAATTTATTTAACATTTAAAAACTGAGAAAAGCTGCTGATAATAACTCGTTTACATAAATACATTAATTGTGCACTCAATGACTCGATGTCTCCAGGTTTCTATGCAAGATGATAAAAAAAATAGTCTACCCAGTCGTGGATAGGACTGTGGAAACCACCACCACCACCATAAAAAGCTTTCCACACGACATCCACTTTGGCCTAGACCATGCTGACAGCCACAGAGAGAGAGGTAAGTGATTAATGATAGGGGCCTGGTCATATCAGCAGGCTGGTTAACAGAGCCCACCACAAGACTACACAGGTCACAGAGCACAGCCAGTCTCATCAGCACCCATTACTACTGCAGGCACACATCACACAGGACACGATGTCCGTGTTTAAATGAAAAACAAATTAGCCGAAAGGGAACGTGGATCGTGAGAGAATGCGAAACTGCAAATCTCCAGGGCTAGGACAATAAATATTTAAAACGACGTAACACTGACGCGTGCGTGCGCGAGTGTGTGGAAGAGGAGAGAACATCTACAATGGGAATATGACAGCAAATCTGACAACATCCGACACGCGTATACACAGAATACTTCTGCTTGGGCTGAGCAGGCAGGAAGGAGAGATCAGAAACAGGACACTGCATCAACGTATTTGCAATTGCACACACGAAACACGCACCAGACGCATGCGGCCAGAGCAAGAGCAGAGACAGAGGGATGGCGAGTCGGAATCGGAGAGAAGGTGAGGTGATGTTGGATCTCTAGGGCGAGACATCAATCTGGGAGCCGAGGGATGTCGGAGAAGCGGGGGGCTCAGGTAACAGGAAGAACTGTGAGACGGTCAGGAAATAACACTGTCTCTTTGAATTAGAATTTCCAGCTAAGCAAGTACAAGGAGAGGCAGAAACCTCTGACAAGACCTCACTGGTCTGGGTTCTGTTATGAAAAGTCATACACAGAAATGCACGCATTTATACGGTACTGACGTTTTTTCCAGAAGTGTACGCACATCGCTCTGCTTGGCCCGGTAAACACTTTTCAGCGGCCTTAATCTGGGTGTTCCGCTCGCTCATTACGCCGGCATCATTCTCTATATACTCGGAGTTCATCTTACCAGGCGATTGATTCGAACAAAATCCTCCGGGCTCTTGGCCCAGGGCGGCAGCTCCACGTCAGAGACCCTGGTGCTGTCGTCCATCACCCCCAGGTTGTAACTGTTGGCATTGACAAACATCTCAGGAAGGTAGTAGAACTCTGGGATCAGCTCCTGCGTGGACGCAACACAGAGGACATTTTAAATTAAAACATTAAAACACATCACTGCAAATAACTGACACTTTGGATATTTTTTTTTTTGAAACAACAGTAGCTCAGTAAATGGTAAAATCTGAATACGTAAAAGCATCAGGAATGACTGAAGAGGGAATAATACGTCCAAGTAAAAGAAAGAGCGGGGGCCTGTCGCTGAATAAATCCAGCTCATAAATTATTTACAAATGACTCTGTGTCTTCTAAAGCAGCCAGACGGTGGAGTTTTTTTTCTGTTATTAATGTGAACTGTATTTCTGACTGCTTGTCTCTGTTCACCCATCAAAGCCTCCAACTTCAGTTACTTTTTTGTTTGGTCTTGAAGTGTTGGTCGTGTTGTCTGTAAACAAATCATGTCTGACAAAGACATACGAACACGCCGACAGTCTGACATCAGAGCCGACACACCGCACTCCCTCAGGTCAACAGCGCGGCTGACAGCGTGGCAACACAACTAAACCACAACTAAAATGTGCAACATTACCCCTAACAAAAATACAAAAACTAATTACACAAACAATTACTTGTGTGCTTATCAGATTACACCCACTTTTCATCAATGGGGCGAAAACATCCAATCAAACGAGCAAGCAAACACATAAGCCTAAAACAACACAGCACTTCCTCACTTTTGAAATCTCCTCACTCCACAAAACCTGACCTCAAACCAAAGGTCAATCTCTTAACGAGGCCTCCAGCTCACCCAGGTTAGCTGGCTGTTGCCTGCTGTAAATTTGACTGCAGGACGCATGTATGCAAGTACACCCCCCTCCACACACACACACACACACCAACAAAACATTGAGGACGTTACTCCCCAAGACTCAAGCCTTCCTTGCATGGACTATTATGTGCAGTGGCCCCTGTGCTCTGGCCTGGTCAGAGGCCAGCCCCTCTGATCCCCAATCCTGTCCTGTCATGGGTCACTGGAAGGGGCTCTGGCCTCTGGGCTCCCTGCTACACTTCCACTGTTGCTATCTCTAAACCCTATTCTCTCCTCTCTCCCCCCTCTGATGCCTTTGGGCTGAGGCTGGGGGTCAGGGGATTGGGGAATGGGGGTCATGCTAGCGTCACCCAGGCTAGAGACACATTGAATCTGGGTGTTGTAAGCTATTATCACCTCTTCTTTACCAGCGAGGTATGAAAACACTGGGGCTTTTTGCCCTCTGGCAGGGACAGAGTTGCTATCAATGACTCCAGTGCTAAAGCTAAATGGGGTACTTAGCATACTCAATTGATACATCTAGTTTCTAATTCCTCTTTTGCTAGAACATGAATGTGTTCGTCCGAGTGGATAAAGTCGATGGACTTTCATTCAAAAATATGCTAAAAATTCAAAGTGAACATGGAAACAAAGTGATAGAGTCCAGATTTCCCTTTGTTTTGATCTGGAGTTGAGCTCTCACAGTTTGATCCACACTGACAGGTAGAGACTGAGAGAGCAAACGAGAGCTGTTGTTGGGCTTTCGTAATCAAGCATTGGCCAGCTACGCTGTAACACAATCCATATGTTTTATCGGTGGGATGTGGGGGGTGGTAAACGCAATCAAGCGTCAAAAGCCCCCAACACCACCGCCCCATCCAGTGACCCAGTGCCAAAAGACCAAGCAAAACCCAGCTTTGACAGAGAATGTCTGACTGTAGTTGTAAATGTTTTAAGAGAGCAGTTAAAGCGTACGCTGGGGGTTCCGAGGGCCCTCAGTATGAGAATGACCTGCGCTGTTACAGGGCAGCTCCAACAGCTCCAAGAGCTCAGGGTTTGGGCCCCAACAGGCAGGGATTCAAGTCCAGGTTATAGCTGGCTGAATCCGAGACAGACAGCTGGGACAGATGAGGATTAGTTTAACGCTTTGATCAGAAGACCAGGAAGCTTTCATAGCAATGGGACAAAGATTGGTAGTGACTGAACATTACTCTTTTGAAACTCTTTTTCCTCTTTGTCAGTGTGGAGACTGGATGTTTTTGTTTTTGTTTTTTTCACCTGCAGAGCTCAGGTCTTAATCTGATCTAACTCCTAACCTTCTTACAAGTCAACCGTATGAAAAGGAAAAAAATCTTTGGCCATTCAGATTACCTTAACATCAGACGTGTCTCTCTGGCAGTTCCTCCAGGCCCGTGACACTGAAGAGAAGGTGCGGTCAGCATGGTCAAACTTTCCTCCTTGGAAGTTAAGGAAGAAGGTGGTGAAGGGCTCCTGTGGGTTAGGATAAATATTTGAGGTCAGTATGATGCTGTAACCACTGACACCTATTAAGCTGCTACAATAGAAATAAAATAGAATCCCTGGCTAGGGCCTGCAGTAAAAGCATACAATAAAAGTCAGTGTTGCCCGCTGTTCTATAAAACGCTCAAAAGATCTGAAACAAATCCATTCTTTTTACACACCCTATTAACTGGGATCCAAAAAATGAACAAGTGAAATAACAATGATCCCAGTGAGCGACTAAAGCCAATACACATGTGCCACTGATGCATTTCTAATCATGTCTAATCTTGTTAGAACAGATCAATAGCTGTCGATGTGACATAACAGCCCACAAGTGACATGGACACAATAAGCTGGCCAGAGCTACGGACTAAAATTATGGATAGCTAATTAAGTCAGCCTGAAATAACAAAATAGGTGAAAGACGTTAAACAGTGTTTCCAATTCTGCTTTTAAAACAAAGGAACAGGACTGAGTGCGCTCTAAAACAAAAATACACAGAGAGGGTTTACAATTACTGTAGTTTTCAGTTACTCTCTAGTTTGATCTTTAAATGAGAGTTAGAAGCAAGGGTTTCTGGTAAAGAGGCTTTAGAATAAGCCCTCTAATGATGTGCAGGGATCAATGAGGTAACTCTTCTGGGAGTCGCTGAGACAGTGAGCTACTGGGACAATAACAGCAGAAAACTGCACATTGGAGAAACTTAGTAACCTCCCTCTCCCCGGAGTGCAATATGGAAAGATTGATGGCATCCATTCAACAAAGGTAGCGATAGAGAGCTTTGCTGTGAGCAACATACACTGAATATGCGCCGTGAAAAAAAAGATAATCAAATCTCATATAATTCTTCTTCTCAGAAAAGAAATACTTGCCGGCCGACGTTTAATTGCATTGTTTTTGCTGCTGCTGCTGTATTATTATTCTGCGATAACAGAGTGGAGTGTAATCAATTATGTGCACAATACATAAAAAACAATATGCACTGCTGCAAAATCTGCATACGCTCTCAGTCCGATATGTTTCATGGTCTTATTCGAAATGAATCGACGACAATACACAACAAAAGGATATACATTTATACGGAAAATCTAAATCTAAATTTGAAATTTGAAATATGCTAATAAATGCAATAATTGTGGACCTTTCCAAAACTTTTAACACAAAGTGTAATCGATTAAGCCAAAGGCTGTGCACTTACAATGCGGAGTAGCCACATCATGGTGAAGCTGGCGGTGGAGTAGTGGGTGCCATAGTGGAACTTTGGTACCTGATCATCCTCCCAGGACTCATACCGGTCTGAAAAGAATGCTGCTCTCTTAGGATTCAGCGCACCAATGGGCTGTGGAAGACAACATGTACAATATTAGGGGGTTTAAATAGATTTTTCTCACATGAAAACAGAGACAAAGGTGAGCCGTGACAAACATGTGAGTTTAGGGGGGGAAAAAAACCCCCACAAGAGGCAATAGCACATTTTATTGTGGCTATATTCAAAGACCACTTTTAGCAGCATAATGGTGGCAAAGCAAATGAAGCTAGTAACCTTTGTGCAATCTCAAATGAATATTAGATGATGTTTCCCTTCAGACAGAGATCAATCCTCGCCCACAGAGTGCTTTTTAGAGGCTGTGAAACAGAGCCCCTGCAGCTGTAACCTGTCAGAGAAAACTAATGTCCTCCAATGAAAGAGTGCCCAGCACGAATATCAATAACTGGGCCTGTGGATTCCTTTAATTTCTACTTTTATTAATCTGAAACTAATACACTGGCCACCAGGCCTATTAGGAGTCAGGGAAAATGGTTAAGTTGCATTAATTTTCCATCACTCTCAAAAAACCAATAACCCTGTGCAACTTGGCTATTATTTAAATACTCATTTATAGAGATCACATTCAGGCTGGTTCAATTTTTATTAGTCTTCAGCTTGCTGTGCCTCATTCCCTCTAACCCCGCCCCCCCCCATCTCACTCATACACACACACACACACACACACACACACACACACACACACACACACACACACACACACACACACACACACACACACACACACACACACACACACACACACACACACACACACACACACACACACACACACACACACACACACACACACACACACACACACACACACACACACACACACACACACACCTTATACATGCAACCAGACCAGATCAATAGAAATGGAATGATGGCCTTTTGAGGATGAGGCCCGAGTAGGACGTGGATCAATTGAATCTCTTTCATATCATTGGGTGCCTGTCACAACAAGACTCATCCAGGGTCAGGCTTTCATATTGATCTGTAATATAGCTACTGTTTTGTGTGCGAGTATAATGGTGCACATGCATTTGTGTGCAGAAGGACGGCAGCGCACAAAAGCCTTACGCAAACACACCGATTGTAGCTATATTTTCACCTTATTTTGTAAACAGCGTCCCTGGGTTTGTGAAAAAGCACAAGCGCCTCGTGCCACAAACAGTGGTGCAGCGCCGCGCTGACAGTGATACACTGTGGGCTTCAACGGGGCCACTGGGGGTGGGTGAGTACACACAGTGAATTATACATCACACCCATTTGTCTGATTTATAGCCCTAATAACAGTCAGCTCATTAAAAAAAGAAAAGGGAGAGGAGGCATATAAAATAAAAAAAAAAAAGGCTGGAAGTGCCACAGTGACAGAGAGAAGGAGAATTGTGTGCGGGTGCATGTGGGAGCTGTTGGTTTGTGTGTGCCCAGCATTGTTTACTGCTGTAAATTACTGTGAGGCTAGCGCTCTCAGCTTACAGTAGCTACAACGGCGCGGCGGTGACGGCGCCGTACATCAGAGCGCCGCGCCCGGCAGTGTGTTGATGGAACACCTGCTGCTGCCCCAGCAGAGATTGGCCTAATATGTTGTGGTGAAGAATAGCGCGCTCTGATGAGCTCTCAGATAAATGAACCAATCTCATAGTTTTAATTAGACTACAGGGTAAGCCACAGAGAGAAATTGTGCTGCCAACGAGTAAACATCAGAAAATTAATCTCGGATTAGTTCTCATCAGCTCTTCCACAGTGGAGACATAGAGGGTGTAACAAAGCCGTTTAAAAACTACTGTGGGGAACGAATAATAACCGAGGCTAGAACTACAGTACTGTGTCGGTAATACAGGTCATAAAAACACAGCTTTCGCACCATCGGATTTATAGATTAGATTAAATTACAGATTCAAGATTAAAATCATATTATATTATGACTGTAATATAACACACGCTTCACAACAGGTGAAATCAATCCCTTTAATTTAAAGTTGTAACCTGTAGGACGTGTCCTGTAAGATAATATATATAATATACATAAGAACATAGATATTTAAAAAATAAATAAATAAATAAATAAAAGTTATTAAAAAAATAAAAAATAAATATTTAAATTCTCTGAATGTGTAAACATTCCTGTCCGGGAACAACATGAGGCTTCCTGAGGACTATTATAAGAACATTACCCAGTACTGCTTTGCTTTTAAAACAATAATGGGCCACTGGTGATGAAGTGTAATAGTGTAGCAACAATTTGAGCATCACCAGGGCTTTGAGTCATAAATCAAAAGAGGCTTTTGAAAGGAGTGTTTATGTATAATGTCCTATTTAAACAGTGAAAATAGTGTGGAGGGCCTGGGGGATAAACATATGGGGCACGTATGGTGAAATCAATACACCATTAGCTGATCTGACTGTGAGTAGTAGGTTATAGCACAAAGGTACAAGGAATGCTCAATAAATCCTCACTATTTCTGTTGCCATGTGAATGTGGACAAAAGCGATCCATGGTTTAGGAGGTGAACAATTCATTTAACTGTTTGCCGTGCTCCATTAAAAGCAGCACAATGAGAATGAAGATGCTTTTGCTGAGGGTTGAACTGAATGAACCCAACTGACCAATTATATTCATTCTATACCCGTCAGTGTGTAGGACACGTACAATTTACAGACATTACATGCAGAAAGAAAACAGCACCGTTACAGCACTTGCAGGCTGTTGTGTGCGGTGTGAGTTCACCGCGACTACAATGTTATCTCGGGGCCCGACGTTTGATGTCAGGCTGAGGTTAGAGTTTATGATAAGAAAGTCCCTGGGGTCAGAACGGCTCTGGCAGAGAGGAACATAAATTCTGTGTGGCCTCTTGTTCTGGGTATGATGACAGTGTGTGACACACGCACGCACGCGCGCACACACGCACACACGCGACATTCAAGGCAATTTGGCTTCTCAATGTCACTAGAGGCTTCTCAGATGACCCGTTTCTACAAGAGACAACCACCGATGTGACACGGGGACAGATTCATAGAGGGGTGAGAAGGACGGACAGAGTGAGAGACAAAGGAGAAACCAAAACAAGGGTGGTGAACGAGGACCACGTACGCGCAGCTCTGATCGAAACTGTGAAGGTCAGACAACATTAGAATGCAAAGGTAAGAAACAGAATACGAATGATTGCAGGTGGAGAATCAGGGGGAGGTGAAGGTTGATTTGCCCTTTTCCAGACACTGCATTCTGCCATGGTCCAGTGGTCATACACTGATTTCACACGCGCGTCAACAACATGAATAAAACAGAAATAATAAAAGGTTGAACCCCTCCCTCCCTCCCTCCATCCCTCCCTCCCATCTCTCTCTACTGCTATTCCACCCTCTGAGGAGAATGAGGACAGCAAATGATGTTGTAGTTCTTCTTGTACCCTCTCCGATTGTCTCTCTTTTCCTTTCTCCCATCTCCCCTCGGTTCTCTCGGTCCCTGAGGCTGCGAGGGTTGACTGAGCTGTCCAAACTCAGCGCGGGGGAAAAAGAGCGCGCGGCAGAAAGAGAAAGTGAAGGAAGGGCCGCGTGTTTGTGTGAGCCTGCGCGTGTGTTAGTGGGGCAAGTACAACTGTCACACTTCAGCCTAGTGGGCAACATGAAGCCAGACAAACAGAGAAATTATGTGGCCTCAAACTGAGGGGAAAGCTATTCTGGGAGAAATAAAAACACGAGGGGGAGAGAGAGAGAGAGAGAGACACAGAGAAACAGATCGAAAGTGAAAGGAGGACTGGGGCAAAACTCAGGGACAAGGTGTTGAATATTGGGGTGTTTGTTTTTTATGACAGCAGTGTGAAAGAACAGGCCTTTGAACAGGGTTCATGTGTGCTCGCGCTTCACAGCTTAGGCATTAGTGCAGGGCTAAAGTGATTTGAGGATTGGATTATACTGCACAGATAATGGTTTTTTCAAAGGGTTTACTGTGGTTTGTATAAATATTTAAGAGAGTGTGGTCAAAACAGCATTTCAGGTCGCGGAAATCCCTGGTGATTTGTTTGTCACATGCTCGCATGGAGTCCCGGTGACAAACAAACTGCAAAGCCCTGACTTTTCAGAGCCAGAGTTTTGATTAGAACACAAAAAAGAAAAAAAGAAAGTTGAGTTTTTCTTATTTCCTCATAATCGCTTTGTTGCAAGCACAATCTGGCTGAACCTCTTCGTCTCCCTCGCCCCTTCTTAAACAGGGGTGACCCCAGGACCTGAACAAATGCCCTCAAGTGGAACTCTGAAAATGCATTTCCTCCAACATATCCCCAGTCCATTAACACATGCCTTTTTGTATCCATGGTTGATTTATTCAGTCATTTTGGTTTCCGCAGCAAGACAGTCACTCAATCATCTCACTCTAAAACTAATCCTCCGTCCTCCCACCACTGGACACCATTACACACAACTGATCTTCAGTCCAACACGGGGAGCTGGCAAGCTTTCTAGTCTGCTTTTTTGCCCTTCTTGCATGTGTGAGGGAGGGAGTTTGTGCAAGTAAATAATTGCATGTCTACTTATAATATGGGGGAGATGCTTTTTAAGCTATTTCAGCACTGTGAGTGTGAGTATTTATGTGCCACGAAGCAATGTATGGCAGGTTTCATTGTTTTAGGCCCAATCACTTAAAGCCTGGAGCTGCCAGGGAGCATTACATTCACCTTCTGAGGCGTCACAGAGGGTAACATTTAGAGAAATTATATCAACAAATTCAAGAAATGTGTATCAATGTTGGGAAATATGTCACAATATTACCAACTCTTTATTTGCTCATTAAATAAAACCAAATTTAATCCATCAAGAGAAATCAAAGTGGATAGCAATGATACACAAATCAAGAGCTAAAGGTTTTTGCAGTGACTTCTACTCTACTTAAATACATAGACACACAACACATGTGTTAAGATAGAAATCATCCACTAGTGATAAAGGGGCTGGATCACTAAACTATGATCAATGGTAATTAGACAGCAACTAAATGGACTTTAGGAACAACAACACAAACCCAAATCTTTCTAGGATCTTAATTGTCCTCCTCTCTGCAGGCTAGGAAAGGAGGGGGAGGAGCCTCTTACCTTAGACAGATCTCTAAAGTTGCTGGGTAGAGTGAGGTCAAGTTCTTCTGAGTCATAGTTGGTGATAACCCACGGGAAGACAGGGTACTGGTTAAGGTCATTAAAGGTGCGACCTTGAGGATAGAGAGAGAGAAATACGTACACGATAGTGTCAAGGACATCCAAACTAGTTCTGCAGCTTTATGTTAACGGTGTTGTCCTCACCAGAGATTGTGTTGAGGAAGATGAGGTACTCAAAGTTGGAGATTTCCCGACGCTGCCAGCGCTGGGTCATGTTGGACGCTTTGAACAGCTGCTTTGGCGTGGCCAGGGAGATTCTCCTACAGAGACACACACACACAAACACAAGACAACATTTCTCTTTTGAGCTTCTACATGAACTGTGTCAAGGTCGCACACACACACACAGACAAAAATCAGGTAGATCTTCACTCAGACTTCAGCAATACAAACGACATTAAGTGAAAAGTTGCTAATTAAGAAGACAAACATGCAATAAATTGGGTTGGACGCACATCATTTTGTGCATGTGCAAACACATTTACCAGGCCCTTGAGCATGATGTATGCTATAGGACAAAAATAAATGACCCTCAATCCAATTAAAACAAAAGAAAAGGATGGAATTAATCACTGTCATGATGTGAGATTATAGTCATTAGGTCTCTCAAAAGGTGAAAATAGAATAATAACAACTTAGAAAATATGTGTAGACCAAGACTCTCTACACATATTTTACCCTGTAGTGTTACCGAGCAATAATAAGCAAAAGTGCACTTCTTATTTCCATATTATGACACAAATATATAAAAAAAGACAGTGAGTGTGTGAAATTAACAAAATATTTGAATACAGTACAGAATCCAGCCTGATTTAATCGAAGAAATGAATGTTGTCTAATGAGTAACTAAACATGTGATGTGTGTGTGAAAGTGGTGTTTCATGGGCTATAAAACAAATGTGCTAGCATGTGTGTGTGTGTGTGTGTGTGTGCTGTGTTGGCCTGTACAGCTGTCCTCAGGTCAAAGAGCCAAGGTATCCATGGCCTGCAAACCAGCTTGATTAATGAGACAACACAAGCACATACACATGCTTTCAGCCCAACATGTTTTACACACACACACACACAGTTTCATTACTGGACAGCACTGACGGCTTGTGTTGCTTCATGTGGTGTTTTTGTTTCTTAAAAAAATGACAAAACACTCTCCACAAAATATTCTCAGCACGAGATCAATGTTGATAAAAACTTCACAATATGAAACTAATGCCTTCAGAGAGATTTATACTTTACCACATCTTCAGACTTGTTTTTGGTTCCGCAGCCAGACACTTAAACTCTACAAATGTAACTTAATAAACCAGCCGGCACAATGATTTCCATCCATATTTCCTGCCAAACTTCATGTTCATCAAGAAGTCTTGCACTTCAATACTTTATTTCCCTTTATTTTTACATTAGACGTGTAATGTAGATAATGTAAGCATGTGTCTACCTGGTCTGTGGAAGCCCAAAGTTCGTGCCCACCCCGACACGAGGAAGACTGTGGACCACCTTCTTCACGGTGGCAGCATCTGGGAAATTGAACATGACTGCCGCTGCAGAAAGACACAAAGAAATAGCTTGCTTTATTATGGGATACCCTCATTCTCTTCATCTGTCGTGAATTCATGCCAGTAAATGATTCATAATCTGTATAATAGTGTCGACTGTAATCACAAAACTGTATGAGAAAGAGCCGTCTTACTCCTGTTGGCCAGAAAGATTTCCAGAGCAGTATTCTGAAGCAGGTAGCGTCTGGAAAAGATGGCGCGGATCTCTGTGAACAGCCATTTTCCATGAAGGCCTTCAGTATAGGTTAGAATCTGGAAGACAGGACAGGAAGGGAATCATTTAATCATCAAAAAGATAAAAAAAAAAAAAAACGTTTCAAAAAGGCCAGGAAATGACATAGGTGATTAAAAAAAAAAAGGAGGAGGAAAAGATGAGCAAACAGAAGGCTAGGCTAGTTCATTTTTCAAGCGGTGATGGCTTGACGGCCTGAACAGCACGATTAATGTCTTATATTGATCAGCCTCAATGAAAAAGCGATTCCTTCAGCAAGAGAATGGGAGCCGTTCAGCTGGAATGAGTGAAGGGAAATGTTTAGTTCACTAAAAGATAATCCATATTACAGCACACGGGCAAAGATACACATCAGGAAATTGTAGTAAATATATATATATATGTGTATATATATACACATATATATATATATATATAAAACATAAATGGCTTTAATGAACATAAATGTCCTGATACAATAAAATAATCCTTCATTAATCCCACGTTAGGGAAGTGAAAAATAAACATGCATTTCCAGATTATACACTTTATACATGAAGTAAGCAGAGTATACACAGAATGGGCTTAATATTTACAGTGTACACCAGGATTACACAAGGATAAGCATATTCTATACACTAAACAACTGCTCCACGGATGTAACTGCCACGAGGGTCAAACAATATTATGTTTGCTAACCTCAGATTTAAAAATGCTTGGATGAACTGAGCTTAATCTGTCCCTGTGGAGACTGCGGTGGCTGTCTGAGTACCTTGTTCCGACGGCTGTCACGGAGCCTGACAGACTCCGACGCTTGGCGCGGCCCCTGTGATTTGTTCTCCTAATGCAGGCGTTTGGATTTGCCGCTAACCTATTTAGCACTGCTTTGTTAACGAGGCATTTGTTTCCCTGTGTGCTTTCAACTTTCAAAGGTGTCTGCTGACAGGGGGGGGCATGAGGGGGACACGGTGCAAAGGTAAGAGGGACACTCGAGGTTGTCGGGGCATAGGATAGAGTATGGGTTATTCATCAGAAATATTCAAATGTGGGGTAGTAACCTATAGGCTTAGTGTTAAGTTAAAGGAGCTCATTAAAAGCAGGGGACAGCAGAGGGGAGCAGCTGATGCCTTTAGCTGGGGACAGCCTCTCCCTCGCCACGTCTCTGAGGAATAAAAATCTGCCTGCATCACAGACTCACTTCAAAGTCTCTGGAGTTCAATTAAATGTGGATTAGTGGCTTGGAGAAGCTGCTTGTGGCTGAATCCACCAGACTCCCATCTTCCTTAACAGGAGCCGGAGACGACTGTACCAGTCACCTTCAGAGCGCAGCAGACCCCAGCACACAGGCAGCAAGAAACACTACTACCACTACCACTATATAATATATATTTCATTAAATGCATGCATAAAAATGTCAATTATTAATAACTCCTTCAGTTTCAATAGGGTTCTATGCATTTAAGATTTTGAGAAAGTTCATATGAGTGAGCTTTAGATGTGTTGTCGTTCAGCTCTGTACAGTTTCTCTGTGCACAGTCTTAATGCTAATCCACGTTAGCTGAAGTCAAGAGGTTACATCATACCTGGCTTACTAATTTATACAACAACACACTTTTAATCCAAAATGTTGCCTTTTCCCTTAAAGTTCAAAGTGAATTTGACAAAATGCTTTTTGTTTCGGAAACAATTCAAATCCAAGTAAAGACTTCTTTAAAATTAAAATGAAGGAAAAGGCAAGCTCATTCACTTGGTGGTATATGGTGTGTCAAACAAAACGTTTGCCCTCTTCAGTGTGAGATTACAAATGTATTATTTCATCAGAACAGGTTTTCATGTTCGAGTCGTGTGTCTTGAAGACATTTCTATCAAATTTGATCTTTTATTTGTTTTAAAACAAAAGCCTCTCTCCTGAAATTCCCGTCTTCAGGTGTATCTGAAGCGACTTCTTGGTGAGTAACCATTCACTTCCAAACGGGACGCGGGAGACACATTTCATTCCCATGAGGGCACGCGTAGAACTAGCGATGGATGTCAAAAAGATGCCCAGGGTTGAAATGATAACGTTGCAGTCCCTCGATTCCACAGATAGATATGACACGAGCAGAGGGAGCCAGATATTATATTACTCCTGAACCAATGAATCTCCTGGAAACGCCGTAAATAGAGCTCTCTGATCCCGGAATCACCGTCCCTATCGGCAAACGCCCTTTTCCCTTTGCAGATGAAATAGCTGTGTGGGTGACAAGGAGCGTGACAAGCTTTGGTGCTGTAACGCTCTAGCTGCTCTGACCATGTCTGGACAAATTACAGTGGTGCAGACGTTATTGTCTGGGCCGCAGTTATGGCTGCTTTAGCTTCCTTTTGTGATTAATAGTAATGGTGGAAGTGGATGAGTCAGGCTGCACAAGTATAAGGCATTTATATATATATGAACCCACTAATATACCAAGAGGTTTTCACTAAAAGTACAGTTTTATTGAGGTTTCATTTCAAGTGGAACGATATCCATGGACTCAGATGGAGTGCGTTCCTGAGATTCATTTCAAAGCGTCACGCGAGAGGACACAGCCCAACAGAAAACAAAGGAACCGCTCTTGATTGCGATGCTTCTTTTTTTTTTCTTCCCATCCTCTACATCGCGCCCGCCTCCTCTTTCAACCTGTTTGTGCGCCGGGCTGCTGCTCATTTCTGAAGCACTGTCGTTTGTCTCTGTCAGATGCCCAAAAGACTGCAGAATGAAGAGGGACACATGAGAGAGACAGAGAGAGGGACGGGGCCACGGCGGCTACGGTGTGTAACCACACACATTTACACGTGCACACAAAAAAAAATGTCATTGCTGAATCTTGCAGACAGTCCACTGCCAATAAACCCTCTCTCTCTCTCTCTCTCTGTGTCTCCTCCTTCCTTGTTTCCTTTGCAGTGTCCCTCGTCTACCGAAACCCCTTCAGAAACACGGGTAAAGTCAAGCGCGGCGACAGATGAGATTTAATTGATACTGCACTTAATTAGGGAAGAGTTAGAGGAGCAACAGACCAACTATCAGCAGTGAGGATCTAGATTGATGAGGCTCTCAACCGCCTTCTCTGGCACGCTGAGAGTGTGCGCCTCCGTGTCAGTTACCAAAAAAAAAAAGTGAATCAAAAAAATTCCTTTTGAGCATCAATTCCCCTTTTAAACAACAACAAGCGTTTCAAACTGTACATAAACCACGCGAGATAAGTGCTGTACGCATAATTGCTTCCTCAGTGTAATGTGCTCTGCATCCTTGAAGGAAAATGAGGTGATTGAAGTTCAATTTGTTGCCTGTTATTAAGTATTTCCGCATGGCTGCCTCAGTTAAAGGATAATGGATGAGGGATTTATTATTACCTTTTGGTCAAATGAAGTGGTGTGGGAGATAAGGTGATGAAATTAATGAGCGGGAGGAAGAGTGGTGATCCATCAACATCAAAATAAGAGACGAGGGACAAGCACTATTGGGAGAACTTGATAGAATTCATAAAAAAACATATCAGCATGGAGAGTTAATGCTTTTCATAAACCACCCACTGGACTCAACACCCAACTCTGCAAGTCACAAAATGATGTGCTCATGGACCACGGCGGTCGTACGTTCCTTCGTTTTTATCAATTAAATGAGAAACACAATTTCAGCAGGTTGAGACACCACAACTGAGACACTACTTTTTAAAAGCTCATCTGGTAAAATTCACAAAAATACTACAGCTCTCCTATAATCCACTCCCCACACACACACACACCTCCCCATCAACATCCTCTGTTCCACCCCAGTAAACGAGGCCTTGTCACACCCCATCAGTAAATGAGTTCATCGGACTAACGAGCAAGCAAAGGGCCTCGACACACTAACAAGGGTCTGTTGGCTGCCTGCGCCTCTGGACCAATCAGGACCCTCATCACCACTGACACAAAGCCTCCCCGAGCCCTCTGGAGCCAATTAAGACAAATTTTGATTTTGAGATTGAGTGATAGGTGGAAAAAAAAAAGGATAGAGAAAAGGAGCAGGAAGAACTGAGGACACTGTCGCTATACTGGAAACAACAACAAATGCACTGCCACGTTTCCTGTGCTGCAACACCTCGACAGAAGTATGCACTTACTGTCCACAGAGCACGGGGAGGGTGGGCTGTGGGTAAGGGAAAACAACGCTCCCTCATCACAAGAACTTGGAGTCACATGACTGCGCTTTCACAGTCCAGCTCTGCAGGACTGTGGTTGATGCAAGTGGACATGTGCATGAATGTTGAACTGAGACCAATCAAATATTTTGGGGAATTGATTTTTGTGCCCCAAGTTAGGAAAGATTAATAATTCATGTCTATTCCTGGGAAACTCTACTATGTGCCAAAATGAGTGTGAGAACATGACTTTAAATCAAGTGTCCTACCTAATCTTGCATTCATAATTATGTTTGGATTACATAAACGGGTTGGTGATGTATATATTCTATATATATACATATATATTTATATACATATATACACATACATATATATATATATACACATACATATATACATATACACATATATATATATAATTATATATATATATATATATAATTATTAAGTCTTTAATTCTACTACAAAGTTTGATATGTATGTATTGTGCAAACACGATTATTTCTTTTATAATTAAATAACTGTTGTGTTATTTTATGCCCATAAATACATTTGTTGATTTGAGGTTTTTTTATCTTCATAACCTCAAATGTAACACATACTAATGCGTGAATAGCTAAATAAACATGTGTGATCCATTATATTAAAAGGAGATGAAATGCTAATATGCTAGGAGTGAACGCACATGCGTCAACATAAGTAGTCAAGATCATTCATGTCTACTTATACCGATAGGAAACAATCGTCCTTTACTCGTGTAACTAATTCAAGATGTAATCACTGGCCACAGGTAAAGCTCTATTTGCCTCGAGGGAAATAAAACAAACTACAAGGTCAGAAAAAATAAACACAACTAAGAAGCTGCGCTGGAGTGTGAGAGAATTAAAGCAAAATAAACAAGCCCAGCTTGCAGCAAGCGGAAGGTTATGAAGCCTAAAGGCTCAAAGCATTCAGCCCAAGCGTCACCCAGTAAGAGTTAGCACTCCCTGAAGAAAGTCTCCTTTGAAAGGATCTGTGGGGCCACTTAGTCTGAATTTAGCCTAATAAGGATTAAACCCCTTTCTAACCCTATTCAATGTTTGCTAACTGGTTAGCCTTTTTTCCTTCCCTTTCCAGCTTAGCCTTTTTGAAGCGGGAACAAAAAAAGGTCTTGTGTGGATTTAAGAAAATGCTGCAGTGGTTTTGGGGGTTAATTGGCAGAGAAGTGAAGACTTGGGTGCATTAACTCATTAGACATTCAGGCCCTGGGCATTAGCTATCACTCTTAAATCCTTACACGGGCCCCAAGACATAATAAGATACTTAAGTGGTCATGGAACACTAATAAATAAACATGGAAAAGAATACAACTAAAACTCACATCAGTAATATCATAATAAAAAAAGTTTTATGCTTCTTAACTCCTAAGGCGAGGGGGATATAAAATGGCTCCTTTTTTTTATTTATTTTTTCCTTTTTAAATATTCACGGTCAGTGTTTCCTATTTATTTGCCATCACAGCTTGTGGCCGAAGCCACAAAAGGGCAGAGTCGGTGCCTCAAATGTGATGAGGAGGAACAAAGGAGGGATAAGGAGACACAAATGAGGGGGAGAGGGCTGAGAAATATTGAGAAGATCCTCTCTTATGTCCATGCAAACCATAGGGCATGCTTAAAACCTCATTAAAATTAAGTTTGAATCTTGCTGGTGGGCGGGGTTAATTAATGACACCAATGCCACATTATTAGTTCTTTGTATACCACATATGAAATGCATGCAGAGCACAGCACACAGCAGCAGTGTGATATAAGGCCTTGGTGGTATAGAGCTGCACCTGTTGAGAATGGACTGAAAGAGCTTAAAGGCATTCCCTGATTTGTCAAGCTCATCAGTAAACACTTGCACATCAGGAAGAAAAAAAGTGAATAGGTGTATATGCTTTTCACCAATGTTTCCAAAATCAAAGAGACATGCCAGAGCTACCCCAGAGGTACGGGGAGCTGTTTAAGACTCAATGCTATTGGCCGTTCACTCCCTATAAGCTTCCACGGCAAACATCAGACAGGTTAAGATTGCTGACCGACTCCTATCGCATTCTCCCCGCTCGCCTTCATTCTCCTATTTTGCTATTTAGTGATGGATAGGCTTTTTTGGGGTCGGTGCGAGGCTTCGCCGAAGTAAATTCTTTTCTAATCCGGCTATTGTCACCGGCTTAAGTGGGTGTGGGGTGAAAAGTATACCCCACTTGGGGAATTTGAGGTTGGTTGTGCGGAGCAAAAGAAGGGGGAGAGAAAAGGACTTAAAAAAGTAAAAGGCAGTGGAGAGCTGAGACTTGAAGCCGACTCAAATGGAGCTACAGGTTTATCAATGACAAGAATTTTGTGTTGGAGTTAATTGAATTTGTGAGCATTTATGATGCAATTAAGATACAAATGAAGTACAAAATTCACTTGTAATAAATGTGTAGAAGATGGTTGTTATGTTTAAGCTTTAGCTTGGAAAACGGATGGAAGTGTCAACAACCTAATGCTGAAACTATTCATCGGTTACTAAATAAATTGGTTGCTATTTTGATTGGTTTGATTGTTATTGAGTGAGTAGTTTCTAGTTCCTTTATGTTTAAATATGTAGATCCAATCAAGGGCTCAAGGACACAGAAGCAAGTGAAGCGAGATGTAAAAAACATCAGCTCATTAAAGTTATTTCAAGAAAACACAAAGCCCGCGTTATTTATCTTCTGCCATCCTGAGGGAAACGCTATATATGGCTATGTTTACCGGCTAATCTCTAACTCTGTGTGTCTACACTTAAGTGCTGGGCAGGTCGCCTACAGAAACAGATCTCTTTGCTTTGCTGAAAACCGCTATGTGCTGTGGCTGGAAGGGACGCGGCTGACAGCCGTGAGACTAAATGAAAACAGTTAAGTTACAAGGCACAAAACCAAAACTGATCTAAATGTTGACGACATGGTCTGGAGCCAAGGAAAGTGCAGTTTTTAAATCCTAATCTGGGTGTTGGTCAAGAGTCCCCTTATTTGAAGCTTTAATTAGAACGCCTTCAGATAGAATAAAAAATATTGATGGAGTTCAGGCATTTTACAATTTAATTTAACTTGGCCTATGCATTTTTTTTATTATCCATATTAAATATGACTGTGGTTGCTGGAGGGAAACTAATCTCACTTGAGCCATTAAACAAATGGAAATGAAAATCTATGGTGCAAGAAAGGAATGTGCATCATGTTGTTTTTTTATTTTCCTGAGATGTTAACATGATGGATAACTAATGGCTTGAAGAGCTCAGAACAAAACAAAACCTATTCATCATCTGATTTAATTTAAAGTATTAATAATAATAATCTAGGTTTCTTATGTTTTTTGTATTCATACTGCGTTTCTTATGCTTCTCTTTCTACTGCAGGGCAGGAGGGAAGCTGTGCTGTGCTGATGTCTGCTACGAGTGCCAGTGTTGGATGAGTACCTAATCTGCAGAATGTCCCCATGGATGTGCCATTTCAACCAGACTGGATGGGTCATTAACCATAATGACAATGGAGGCACCTGAATTCAGCAAAGTAACATTCTGCTCTCACAGGAGATGTCTTTACAGAGCATCAGTGCTCAAATACAGCCAGTCTGGAATTAGTAGCTATAAATAATATTGTCATTTTCCCCATTGTATACCTGAAAAACTGGAAATACAGATATGCGCTCAAATTCTATGACATACAGATCTTGTTTTATCACCCGAATTGCAGCCACGGGCTTTTCTGACCAAACACGCCGGCATTTACAATTCCAATTTCCAATACGCCGCGCCGGACATCGATCTTTCAATTGGAGCGGAGTCTGTCTCTGACCTCAGCTGAATAACGGAGGCCTGTGTGAACAGCAGGTACACAGGTGCTGATTGTAATATCAGTAGCCTACCAGGCAGACTGGCATCCATAAACAGGCCTATCCATCAGGCTGGTGTGTTGCATTTGACACGTGTGTCAGAGGAAGACGAAGGGAATAAATGATGGAGAGAGGGGATCAATCAAAGCGAGGGAGGGGAGGCACCTGCCCCCTGACTGGCCCAGTCAAGCCCAGAGATGGAGCATGATGGAGGAGCTAGGCTCAGGTGCAACGAGGGGAGGGGCAGCTCTTTGTCTGGAGGTGCTTGGTTAAGTGTGATCCAGGTCTCAACCACGGCGGTCTGTGGTTTTGTTGAGGTCCAAAGTCAGGTCACACACAAGACGGCTAGAGAGAGAGGGGCCGAGAATGTTTATTTGTAGAAGGGAGACATTGAGGCAATAAGCTGTCCTCAACCTGCCCGAGGAGAAGTGTTTGGTGATGTCACGATGTAATACGATAGAATCGATAAGATTAAATGTTAACATGGTAATTCCTTCCACAGTTACCAGCATGTAAGCATGGAAACGTGTTCTAATCCCACCTTAAGAACACAAAGTATGCCCAGTTAAGACTGATGCTCTACAAAATCAGCAGTAATAAATCTGAAGGGTTTTTTATTCTTCTGAATGTTTCTATAAGTAGAATATACGGGCCGTAAATAAACACAGTCTGTATCTTAGCTCATCCAAAGCTTTGAAGCCCATCATTAACAAGTCTTCTTTCATGACTCTTCACCCACATCTGGTCAGAAGACTGCTGACTTCATCCCTACAGCATGAGTTCATCATCGCCGATATTACCTTACTATAACAACCAGAAACGTGGTTGTACGAGAGACACAGAAGAAAGGAGAGCAAAAAGAGTAACAAGACTTTACTGCTCTACTGGGAAACAGAAATACACTTCAGGAAGCTTTAAACATTTATTTGGCTTTATCTCCTCTAATTGGCTTAAATCATTCCTAATTGTTTGCACATGTCTTGGCAGCGCGCTGCTCCAAAGGTACGGACGGAGACTTGACGTGAGCGGTGAGGCAAAGCTCGAGGAGCAGCTTGATAATAAATGGGTTTGCTGATGACTGGATGAGCCAGAGTGTGCCGCGAGGGAATGCTCCAGATTAAACCGAGACTGGATGACGAGGACGCGGGAAATTCCAATCGGGCACATACTGGCAGTGATGCTAACAAGTCTGTCTCTGGTATGGAAGCATTCCGTGTCCTCTCGGTGCTATAATTACTGTACCTGGAGAGCAGGGAGGGGCCGACAGTGAATGAGTGAAGGAAAGAAGAGAAAGAAGGTCATCCCAACCCATCGCTCTGCTCGCTGTTGTTGTAGTGTGGCTGAGCGATTTATTGACCATCTCAGGATGCACTCTGTCAGAGCACAGGCAATGGATGGTGGGATGGCACGAAGGGGAGATGGAGGCAGGGAACTGGGGAGGGAAGCAGGCCAATATGAATGAGTGAGAGTGAGGGAATCTGTTTCCTTGGGCTCATTGATAATGACATACCTGCTTGTGCTGTCCATCGGTCCTACAGCACACACTACTTAGGCTCTAACTGGAAAATCAATAGGCTCCTCTCTCAGAGACCTCTCGCTGCCATGGCTCTTTGTGATTGGCAGCTGCAGTCGAAGGTCGTCCCTGGTGACCGTGAGAGTTAGGCGGAGCGAGCACGGGGGGTGGAGGGGTGCAGCCCCAGCAGTTTGACACTTTAGGCAGAGATTAACCATACGAGACTGCTCGCTACAGCAGCGGGGTTGTTTCCTATGACTGACTGACCATCCGGTTGTCCAGTGCAGCCAACCCCAGGTAGGGTCACCACCCCCCCAATTAGAGTTACCAATGTCTTCTCAGTGGGGGGGGGTTCTTATCATTGCATAGTCAGTGTCACAGGTGGGACACTGACCTTTAAGAGAAATGTACTAGATTTCATTCCAGTTCTTTTTGAGCTTCATCTTTGACTGAAACGTTTTTGGAAACAGTTTGGATATTCACAGGAGTTTAAAGTTAAACAACAGAGCTGTGAATGAGTGAGCAAGTGACCACAGGACGGTCAGCCAAATGTTGGACCTTTGCATTGGCTATAGCTCTTGCAAAATGATCTGGCATGAACAGTTTCTATTACATCATTAGTGAGTGTGACTCGCGCCGAACAAACAAACAGGGTCTGTTTTAAAATGCTACTCTAGAAAGAGAGGGCCATGTGGTCGCTGGTATTGTGTTATATTTAGTTTTTGAAGATTTGTGTACTTATGGGTAGGATTATCTGGGGTGTTGTAAATATGATTGCTAATAAAATGGTTTGTATTTAAAGTAACACAGCAGATTTTTACAAAATTCAGTGTGTGATAGGGTCTGCTTCATTTATAAATTCTACATGCATGTGGTGTCTTACAATGTATTATTGTATTATTATTGTAGACATTCTTACTTTAAAAATATACAGTTTTCCAAGGATTTAGTACTTTGTTTAGATTTTTCGCTGCAGTTTTCGCACCGATGTTGCTTAATTTCATTTGATGATATTTTGAGACTTTCCATTAAACCACATACCTTAAAAATAGGAGATTATCACGTCTTACATGATTTAAGCAGCTCCTACTCAAACCACACTTAGAATTACTGTTTGTTATTACAGCACAGGGCTGATCTATAATACGCTCGGAATGTAACAGGGATCTAAGGGAGGGATACGGATATCGTCCAATCAGGTTTGTGTGGATAGTTCCGTTAACCAATCTGCTCAAAGTAGAGTGAATTTCACTTCCTCATTCATGTAATATTAGTAGTCTCCAGGAGTGGCTCTGCAACGATAACTCCACATGCAATATTGATGGCTTGCGCCGAAACGCGGAGTGTTCGCCTAAACACACACAGGCAGGCGCACATCTGCTCTGTGACTTCATCTCTTCTTCTATATGCTGAACAGATGCAGGGGCCTGCCAGGCAATTAGTTGCCTGCGATGATTTTCTTTGAGTCCTCTATGGACGCAGCAGCTGGGTCCATCCGGGGGTTTGGGAGACAGCAAGAAAACGTGTGAACAAGAGCATCAAAAAGGTACTCTCTCAGTTCACATGTGTGCTGATGTTGGCCTGCGTGCACATGTGCATGACAGTGTGGGCTGGGAGGCGGCGGGCCACTTTTCCAGCAGCTATCATGTTTCAAGAGAAAAGGAAGAGGGGAAGAGGGGGAGAAACAGCACTACCAAGCAATGCCAAGCCCTGACACCCCCCTCCCACCCCCTTTCCTTATCACTCACTTAGAAGTGCAATGCACAGTAACTGGAACACGTATGTGGACTCTGCTTCCAAACCAAATTCTAATGCCAGGATTTACTGCGATCCTTCTGTTCCCTACTATTCTTCAAATATGTTTACCAGACTGATTAGAGTCTGAGAGGTTGGTCTGCCAATCGTAAAACTACGTTACAAAAATAGTACCGGTGCTGCCAGTGCTGAGCCACTGAGCCACCTGGGTGCAGCTGTGGCCTAATCTGTGAGGAAAGGAAACAGAAACAACAAATACGACAGAGACAGCGGGAAGGAAAGAAAGAAAGAAAGAAAAGGAGGACAGAGGAAGAAGCGAGCAAAAATGAGAAGCAATGAGGTTACTCATCAGCTGGCAGAGATTTGCAACAGGCATGGACACTGTTTTGTGCTCATGAGAGGATCACTGTGAAGTCGTCACACAGGCGCAGATCAAAGAGCTCTCTGACAGGCTCCTGATCTTTTCTCCAGTAAAATATAAACCAGATAATTCTGAATGTTTTCAGGACATGAGGGGCACACAGTAGAACAATGGAGGAATAAGTGAGTGAGCGACTCATCTGGTATCGCCGATGGACTTAAGACACCGGACAAAAACAAAAGCGGAAACAGAGATGACAAAGCTATAAAAGCTTAAAAACTAGGCTGTCAAAGGCATTTCTGGCTGTTGACAGTTTTGTGCCATGAGACGGAAAGGGACAGTTC
This sequence comes from Solea senegalensis, assembly GCF_019176455.1. Taxonomy (NCBI): domain Eukaryota; kingdom Metazoa; phylum Chordata; class Actinopteri; order Pleuronectiformes; family Soleidae; genus Solea; species Solea senegalensis. The sequence goes on from NC_058026.1 coordinate 23,697,013, forward strand.
ACCACGTATGTATACAAACACATTCACACAAAGTAACGGCTCATATTTTTGAAGCAAGGCCGCACTTTACATATCAACGGCAAAAATAAACCATTTCATTAAATTCAATCAACTGTATCCTATTTTACAATGCGGTAAAAAAAACAAAAATCCATAGAAACATCTGGTCTTATCATAATGGCTTTTATAAAAGCCTGACATTTTTTGTTATCATTTATTTTTATTAAGTTTCAGTAAGAATGTCCTTCATAATATTTGGACACTTGCTCTCCACGTAGTGTCGATTAATCTCTCTGGAAGCTCCGAGCGTGATAATAAGCAGTCGCCCTGAATCCATCAGCCAGACGTTTTCTCTCATCAGCGTCTCTCCATGTTCTATCTTTCTCTAAATTCCATAGCTGTACTATTGCGACGATCACTTTACCGGAATATGATACACGGGGAAGGAATGTCAGATCTCAGTTTATCGTTCCTTTTTTGATCTCATTATAAATCAAGTTTGCCAAGTCAACTGTTGCTCCTCTTGCCACAGTTTTTCCAAGTAAGAATTTCCAAATGGACATTGTGTGTTCATTTAGCGGCTTCAGCATCAAATTCAGATGTCAGAGACAAACCAACAAATGTAACTCAGTAATGTTTCCCCCTCCAATGTTTTTTTTTCTTGGTGGGAACAAGTTAATTTGACACTAAACATCTCTACTGTGATCAAAGTGGATTTCACTGTTTTAAGTGGGTGGACGACTCCTGCTGAGCTGTAATTAGTGACAACTGTGTACAACGTTTCACCATGAATCACGGATTATTAGAATATATGTGCTTTGTTGCTACTCTTCATTAACAAATATGCTGTACGATTTGAATTAAAGCAGTGTGTGCTCACTCGAGATGACCTCAAATGCCAAGACGCTCACCTCCACATCACCACAGCGAAATAATCCATTCGACAAATGTAATCATGGTTTACTTCACACTCCCTGAAGCCTCATTCCCACTTGTGTACAAGGCCATTTGATGACGTCCAGAGGGATGTGGCAACTTCAGGAGGCAGGGAGGCTCATTAGTCTTTGCCTTTTCTGATACGTTCAGCTGCATATTTGGCGGCTTCATGTCAGTAAAAAAAAGGACTTTCTGGAAACCATTAACCTGCTGTCACATTTTAGAACAAGTGTCACAAGGTTTTAATACGAGCATTGTCGTGTTTTTAAAGTATTTTGTTTTATTTCAACAAAACATTAAGAGTGACCTATTTGTGTATGTACAGTACATTAGCAGAGAACATGTCACACAATTCCAGTATTTAGCACTTAGACGACATTGTCTCTGAGCGACATTTATATTAAATAAAGTTTTTAAAACTCAACATTGATGGATTATAATTTCAAACAATTAATATGAATTATTTGCTGGAAAAAAGAATTGGACTAGATTTAACAACAGCACTTTATTTACTGCAATTGCTATTTTAAGTGGAGGTTTTATTTAAAATTTGAAAAAAGCAGAATTTGAATGTTGCAGTTCAGTCAATTTCACAGGCTAATAAACCGTGACCTCATTAACTACAGAGGGGCGCGTGTGATGGGTCTGCAAAGTTCACGAGCTGAGACAATAATTCAAAAATACACAGCAAAATATTTCACAGATTTCACTACGGGAGGTTTTATTATTATTTTGTAATTTTTCCAGAATACACTCATGTGTGAAAGTGAGTTCTTTAGTCTCAACTCCATCGTGAAGACTTCACTGAGACCACGGACAAGATTCACGGCGACAAAGCCACGGGCAAATTAACGCGCGCGTGTGACTGAGTGTGTGTGTGTGTGTGTGAGTGAGTGAAGCCGAGGACAAACGCCTCGTGTCACTTCGTAAATTAAATACAATCACGAGACAGTGACCGTTAACTCTTCTGTAAATTGGTGAGTTTTAAAGTGTCGTGATCACGTGGATAAATGCGTGAGAGTGTCAGATGATCGTCGCTGCAGTTTACAAAAGCTGCAGGTGCACTCCAAGAATGTGCTGCTTTTATTTAAATAAACCGTAAATGTATTTTTATTTTATTTTATGGTATGGGAAAACAGAATTATTCCATGAACGTGATAACAAAGTGGCCACATCCACTGATGTTAAAGGGAGAGCGAATCATTCAGAGATCATTTACTTTATTTAACGTTTAATTCAATTAATTAATAATGGGAGAAATTGGCCACGTGGTGTTCAAAGTCTTTCTATATATGTAAAGCATATTAAAAAACATTTTCTGGAGTAAAGTTAACACATCTCACGGAACTTTTATAAGAAAAGGAACAAGACGTGTTGAGTAAATTAAAGCTGCTGTCAAAGAAAAGAAAAACTAATATTTACTGTCCCCTTCCATTTAAATACAATGATACACATTCACTCGTTAAAATGAGAGAAATAAAAAAAGGACTTATCTGCAAGAAACAAGCAGGACTACAGTTAGACTGCCACTCACTTTGTCTACAATCTTTATCCCCAGAACGCAGCTGGCGCAGTATGTGCGCAAAGAGCAGCACTTTGCGTTGAAAGAGAAAGAGAGAAAAAAAAAAAACAGCTTTGGTGTAAGCTTCTAAGAGAAGTGAACGCTGCCAATTGCCCGCATAAACCAAAGAGGGTTTGCGTTTCCCTGTGCGGACCTGCGGGAGAAGCGGACAGCTCCGTGCGCGCAGACGCTGCGGGTGCGAGACTGGAGAGATCCTGCAGAAGCGCCGTCCGCCTCTGGCTGCGCTGATTGGCTGCGCGCACTGACAGCTCTGCACATGATTGCAGGAAGAGAAGCCCGACCCCCTTTCACTCTTCCTAGAGGAACCATTCATAAACTACACACAAGTCCAGCTCACAGCTGAGTGTGGACGACAGTGAGCGGGGCCACAGAGAGAGAGAGAGAGAGAGAGAGAACACGAGTGGGGAAGAGATGAGTGCTCACAGATGCTCTTATAGCCTTTAGCGTCTGCAGCTGCAGGGACACGGATGATGATGATGATGATGATGATATCCCCACAACCTGAATATGAATCTGCCTAACTGTGCTGGAAGTGCTCACATGGACTGATATTTAGCAGGCAGTTGCGTTGCATCACTACCCGTTTCCTCCTCCTCACACTGACGTCCATCCGCTCCATAAGCAAAAAAAAAAAAAAAAAAAAAAAAAAAAAAAAAGAAAAACTTTTGATTACACTTTTTTTCCTGCACGGGGAAGCATTTGCCTCTGGCTTAACCGGTAAGCATTGGATCCGTCAACTTACTGCGACTCTCCGGTGTACAGCCCGGACCTCTGCCCGAACATGATCGCGACGCAGGCAAAGCTGGTTTACCAGCTCAACAAATACTACAACGAGAGGTGCCAGGCGCGCAAAGCGGCCATTGCGAAGACCATACGAGAGGTTTGTAAAGTGGTGTCGGATGTCCTGAAGGAGGTGGAGGTGCAGGAGCCGCGCTTCATCAGCTCCCTCAGCGAGATCGACGCGCGCTATGAGGGGATGGAGGTCATCTCGCCCAACGAGTTCGAGGTGGTGTTGTACCTCAACCAAATGGGGGTGTTCAACTTCGTGGACGACGGCTCCTTGCCGGGCTGCGCGGTGCTGAAGCTGAGCGACGGCCGGAAGAGGAGCATGTCGCTGTGGGTCGAGTTCATCACCGCCTCGGGTTACCTATCAGCCCGAAAAATCCGCTCCAGGTTTCAGACTCTGGTGGCGCAGGCCGTGGATAAATGCAGCTACCGCGAGGTGGTTAAGATGGTAGCGGACACCAGTGAGGTCAAACTGCGGATCAGAGAGAGGTACGTGGTGCAGATCACCCCCGCCTTCAAGTGCACTGGGATTTGGCCTAGGAGTGCAGCGCAGTGGCCCATGCCCCACATCCCCTGGCCCGGTCCTAACCGGGTAGCAGAGGTCAAAGCCGAGGGGTTTAACCTGCTCTCCAAAGAGTGCTACTCGTTAACGGGGAAGCAGAGCTCCGCGGAGAGCGACGCGTGGGTGCTGCAGTTCAGCGAGGCCGAGAACAGGCTGCTGATGGGCGGCTGCAGGAAGAAGTGTTTGTCCGTGCTGAAGACGCTGCGGGACCGACACCTGGAGCTGCCGGGCCAGCCGCTCCACAACTACCACATGAAGACGCTGCTGCTGTACGAGTGCGAGAAACACCCGAGAGAGACCGACTGGGACGAGTCCTGCCTCGGAGACCGACTGAACGGCATCCTGCTGCAGCTCATATCCTGCCTGCAGTGCCGCAGATGTCCCCACTACTTCTTGCCAAACTTGGACTTGTTTCAGGGAAGACCTCACTCGGCCCTGGAGGCTGCTGCGAAGCAGACGTGGAGACTAGCAAGAGAAATCCTGACCAATGCGAAAAGTTTGGACAAATTATAAAAGTCATTGTTGAGACAGAGCCGAAGAGACATTTTGGGATAAAAAAACAACAACAACAAACTTCAGAGAAGGACAAATAAGACTCTCCAAGCAATGTGAAAAAGAAGAAGAAAAAATAGTCAACAAGGAAAAAAATAATAATAATAATAATGCAGAAAACAAAACCAACCACAACCCCCTTTTGGAGCAATTGCCAGAGAGAAAGTGAAGGTACATTTTCAGATCAATGTCTTTTAGTTGTCTTCTTTAAATGTTCTCACAAAGTGAAGAAACTTTTATTTAAATATATGCACAAAAAATCGTGAGCAGTGGATGAAGAAAATGTAGCGTGCCAAGTTCAATTTTTTTCATTATGTGACTTTAAAAAAAAAAAGGAAAACAGAAAAGAAATGTTAATAAAATGTTGCAAATTAACTTACAACCTGGCCTCGTGTGTTGACGTGTTTTGACAGCTGAGGTGACAGGCACAACATGTTGCACTCTTATATTTGTTTGTTATTGAGCGGGTTACATTTAAAACATAATACAAGTAGCATGCAGGCAAAAGATGGAAAAGAAAGAGGAAAAAAAAACAAAACACTTTTCCAAAATATCAGGAAGGAATGTGCACCGCCGACTTTAAGCCATATGTTATTTTTACAGTGCGTCACAGGCTCAAAAGGATTTTGGAGTGAATGTAAATCAACGCAGTCATGTTAATGTATAGGCCTGGGAGCAACTCTGCAAGGCCTGCAGCTAAACCGATGCCTTAATCTGATTAATGCTTTTGAAATTACATAATAACACTCACTACATATACACAGCGAGTCATGGTTAACTTCATTCTCATAAATGATGATGGGGAGGAAAAAAATGTATTCTCAATGTTAAAGGGAATATATCATTTAAAAAGCAGAGCGTGTACCTGCAGCAACCAACTGTTGGTCAACATGAAGTTTATATTTATTAAGCAGAGTCATTTTAATATTTGGGATCTATAATTAAATTTGCAGCAGACTAAAAAAAGAAATAATATCCAACGATATTAAAATTAACTCATCAACTATTTTAGTATTATATTAGAAATATATTTTGTTAATTTCGTTATTGGTGATGTTGAATTAATTTGAGTAAATATTAATTTAGGAAATAAAGAAAAGGACATTTTATTCATATTGTGAATATTGTTTTTTTACATCGTGTCTCAATGACTTTTCGTCCATCCGAATCCAAATAGTCAAACTTTAACAAGAGGCTGACACGACATGACATCATTAGCTGTCAGGACACACTGATGATACTTTGAATGCTCGACAGCATTTCCCAGCAGCACAGTGGGCTGAAACACGAGCGCGCGCGGGCTTCTCTGTTTAAAATGAGACGAGCTCGATTTTCGAGTCTCTTACCTTGGGATCGATGGCCTTGAAGCCCGGCTCGTCCTCGTCCACCTCGAAGTAGAGCTCGGACGCGGTGATGGACAGAGTTCCTTTCACCACAACAGCCGGAGCCACCAGCTGCGCGCCGGTGCTCAGGTTTACTGGGCCTGCAGGACGAACACACAGGAGCCGGTCACTACATGACATTCATATGAGGAAATATGAAGAAAAATAAAATAAAAAAGAGTCGAGTTAAAATGAAATAAAATAACGCCTGAAAGCACACTGTTCTCCTTTCGGAGAGAGAGGCAGTTAGAAGATAGACGCGCGAAATATCACCAAACTTTATGCGTATTTTTTCATTTTTGGTCATTTCCGTACTCTTTTTCGGCACTATCATGATATGCACGTATTCTGAATTATTTTATACGTGTGCTAAAATAATTCGGCTATGAAATGAATCAATTACTTCAACAAACAAACCGCCTTAGTGGATGTGTGAGTGTATGTGTGTGTGTGTGTGTGTCTATATAACACGCTAGAATACAAAATAAAGATTGCAAAAAAAAACTAAAAAAACTTGAAGACATCGTTGTAAAACAAAAACAAAAAAAATCGACAGTCCATCAGAATCAATTGATTGCGGGCTGCAGGACGAGGCTCTGTTTAATCTTTCATCAATCTTAATTAATGCCAGTATATGACAATGAGGCTGTGGCTCATGGGAGCTGTGGGTGGAAGCTCTGCCCGGATCAGGCTTTGTGTTTGCAGATGTTAGCCGAGCAGAGAGGAGGCTCCGAGCCCGGGGTTTTGATTTCCCTGCAGGCCCCTGCGCTCTCCTGCAAACCCATGGAATAAAAACAGGGTTATATACATATATATATTCATGCCTCGCGCTTCCACTGAGCCCCCTCGAGTAGTGACATGTTATCCGTGGGTTGAAATAACACGTTTTTGTTCCGTTCACTCAAAAGACATTCGATTAGTCTTCACCTGAAGAGGAGACAGCTGCTTAGGAGGAGAAGCTCAACATCTCCAGACAACCTCCACTCAATTCCCACAGTACACACACACATATACACACACGCGCCACTTTATTAGACAGGATTCAACGCTCAGTCCACGTTGCATCATTTTAATAGCGCCATGAGCCTCATTAATGCGCATTGGTCTGCTCAGCGCTGTCACTGCACAACACACACAAAAAAATATATAAATGCGGATTAAACTGCAATCCGATTAACGCACCGTGCAACATTGAATTAGGATTATTTAAACTGAAAAAAGGGACAACAAAGGATTGAAAACAATCTCGGTCTGGATGAAATTGAATGTGATTTAATGTTGTGTTGTTGACGAGCTTATATGGTTCCCACACAATGCAGCGTTTCCTTTTAATGTGATTGTGAGCATGTATCCTGGGATAAACTCTGCTACTGTGGGATAAAAATGTTTATAGAGTTGCTACTCAGGCCTGTGTACATGTTTGTGGAGCAGACCTGCAGCAGCTGAGAGGGGAAACTTTGGCCGGTGCTGTGACACATTGTATAGAAAGTGGCAGCAAAAACAAGCCAAATGCAGAATATTCTAGAGGATGATATTCAAACCGCCGGAGCAAAACTATAGAATTAACAGTGTTCTTACTGTATCTGAGCTGCAGGGTAAACGCAGTGCAGTCAGATGTGGAGGGGGTGGTGAAGACCGAGGAGGAGCTGCTTTCTTACCTGTTAAATTCTCCAGGTCCTTCTCGTCCAAACTGGACAGAGTGTCATCATCCACGTCAAGTGATGTCTCACTCTCCGAGTTCTGATTTCCCAGAGCATGACTCCTGATGGACTGCTTGCCTTTGAGAATATCCTCCTCGGATGCTACAGGGGAGGAAAAGGGGGCTTTTTTTAAAAAAAAACAACAACTTTAATCTCTGACACGTTTCCATCCATAAAACTACTATATCTATAAAAAGGTAAATAAGATTTCAGATGTTATTTTTCACTGGAATCAAGCACAGACACAGACATTTTTTTCTGTTAAAAAAAACAGCAACTTAATGTGGAAACAGGAAAACAACAAAATGAATCAGTCACTGAGGAATTAAACATTTTTTTCCCCAAACGCTGCAGTGAAAACTGCAAAAGCCCAACACAAAATCTGAGTCCAAGCTATATTTTTTGTTTGAACCCTTTACACACAAACCACCACGTAAATAAGCTGGTGTGATTAATTTCACGATATTTTTGTTGCCGTCTTTTCAAGGTAGGTGAAGATAAAGCAGGTGTGGGCTTTCAAATATACAAACTGATCTAATGCGTGTGGTGATTAACCTCCATCTGTTATGTAACGACAGCGAGGCTCACCTCAGTGCATTTTACAACAAAACACTGACCTAATCCTCACTCTGAACTGAGCCTTTCGTCCTTTTGACATACATCTAAACAAACACACTTCTCACACACACAGCTCATCCTAACCCATTTAACGTAAATGGGGGGTCACACACACACACACACACACACTCACACTCCCACTGCCCGTTTTGATTTCAACTGAACATGACTTGAGGTTCCAAATGGATTATTTAAGAAAAATGGGAATCTGCAAACATTTACAGAACTCTGCATTCCCCAGTGAGAGCATGGGGAGCATCCATGCACGCAGACACAAGTCCACAATACAAAAGACTGTAGCTGACAAGTCGCTGTGAACACACTGAGCTTTTCACTCCCCCTGTGTGTGTGTGTGTGTGTGTGCGTGCGTTCTAATCCAGCATACAGGTAAAAAGCAGCAGCTTTAATCTGGCAAGTCGCTGAACCCATTTTATTTTTTATTTTTTTATACATATACAATGATCTGAGTGATCAATTGTACTTCCTTAAAAATGCACAGCTGCATCATGTGACTGTATACTTTGAAAATGCAACTTTAAAAAAAAAAAAAGAAAGAAAGAAAAGCCAGGCTTAAAAAATCTCTTGTCATGGAAAATATGCAGCTTGCTGATATTTAGAATGGTCTTCCTGTAATTAAGCCTCCCTGGAGAATTTCTTTAGTTAGCAGCAGTGAAATTACTACCAGCTCCCCTAATACATACCACATGTCATTGTATTCACACCAAGCAAGTGGACAGGGGGACTTGTCAGATGAGCCTTAAAAACAGAGATGCAGCTCACCTTCTTTTCTTTCTTTTTCTTTTCTTGGTATTTAACTGCAAACATGCTCAGAGATTCTCACCTCAACACGGATAAAACCAACATACAGTAACAAGAGCGGTGCCAACACACCATGTGATGCAGCGGGACCTCGTGACTGGAGCCGGTCCCAAACTCTTTATTACCCTCAAACGCGGGTTATTAATAGCTCTTCAGTATAATAAAGGCACAGTGACTGCAACCCGAAATCATGACGGGTCAGAAAACTGTTCGGCCGAGTCTGTTAACGCCGCAAGAAAAACTAGTTTGACCCGAGTCACCGGCAATACATCACATAACATAACATCACATAACATAACATAACATAACATAAACTCACACTCTCTTCCTGTATTTGTTAACTCTGTAAACGCTGACCTCGTCAGGACCAGTCATCAGGACCTAAATCCGGTTCTAATGAGGCAGAACCTCATTTCTGAGGTGCTAGTTAAGTTCAGGGCCAAGATGTGAGTTGTACTTAGGTTAACATTAGGTTTAGGCAGCGACTGGTTATGGTTAAGTTAGGGATAATGCTTTGTTTAGGCCGTCCAAATGAATGGAAGTCAATGCACGCATAAACCTGTGTGTGTGTGTGTGTGTGTTGAACATGCAACTGTGAGACTGTAAAATCACGGAATGAACCAATATAAAATAAGATTATTATAAATAATACTAAATGTACTTATACACTCTGACAACTGTGATTATATTTCTACATTTCAGAGTGTCATTTAAATTAAAGTATCATTTAAAAAAAAAACAAAGAAATGTCACAATGTTGAACAATCACTGCAAAGAAAAAAAATAATAATTCTCGCCCGGCACTTCAACCTCATCACTCATCACACTGGGAGCAGAAATGTGTATAAATCCCAACAGGTTACACTTTTTTCCAAGACCCCATTTCCCCGACTGAGAGGTTCAACTACCTGCTTATACAACTCAAGGCATGCATGGTTACAGCAATTAAATTGTCAAAATTAACAAATTTGTTTTTAACGGGAGCATAGCCAGAAGTGCGGTCATGAGGCGAGTATTGATTACCAGAACAGAGACATTAGTCTTCAGGTATTTACTCTGCCACCTCTGGTACACGCGCCCCGGACCAGACAGAATCAATCCCCAGAAAAGATGGTTCTTTCCAGCCATAAATACAAAACAGCCTACTCAAGCCTACTGGCAGCCCCACGCTCCTGTGAAAATCATCTTGGCACAGTATGAATGATAACGCTTGTCCATATCCTTGATGCAGAAATGCACATTTTTATTCACGCATCAAGGAAGCGCCAGAAAAATTCAATTTCGGAATATTTTCCTCCACAGCTTATGGTTTTATGGCCGTGCGTGAGAGCGTTCCAATTATGCCACAAGTAGCTCGAAAATTAGACTAAATTCCGGCTTGATCTCATGCTAAATATTTTCTTAGGGAGTAAGAGTGCATTTTCCCCTCTGCATCTGATGAATATAATTACAGCCAGATCTGACCTTTGTGCTCCGTTTGAAAACTCAGCCCTGCATTCTCATCCTGAGCTGCACTTCCGTAACAAATGTCGGGTCGACTAAAACAAGACTAAAGGTTACATCAGAAAATGGATGCCGTCAGGCTTCAATGTCAGAGAGTTATTTTAATGATATATTCCCATATTTCAGCCAGGCAGTATACTCTCTTGAGGTACAGCATACCCTGGCCACAACTGGCTGCTGGCTATTTTTACACAGACTTGACTTTGAAACCAAATGTTGTTTTCAGGAATTTGTCCTTTTTTTTTTTTGTCCTTTTTTTTCCCTCCTTCTTCCCCCAGTGAAGAATATAAGCAGCACATAAGATGAAAATGTTTTGAATAAAATTGAATACCAGACCAAATACCTGGGTAACTAACTCGCACACTCGCTTCAACACGTACTCTAAAAGCGTTTGTGACGGGGAAATATGTGATACGTCTGTTCCCTGTCATGATCTCACTGAAGGGAAAACAAGGAGGAATAGCGCTGGAAACGGAGTGAGAAACCCAGAGAACAGCGACCAGCTGGACTGTGGTCTCAGCCTGTGGCAGTGATGGCTGCACGCTGCAGTGACCAGGCAGATCGCGAGATCCTCCACGCTCACGGCGTTCAAATCACATTCTTATTGACTGCTGTCACACGCGCCGTTTGTCTGAGGGAACGATGCCACTCATTAAACGGGACTTTTTGCATTCGACACATATTTGGTGCAGAAAACGGTTGTTTATTAGAGAGAGTAAGCGTGTGCGTGTGTGTGTGAAACGTGACTCTCTGTGTTAGCGCAGGGACATGTGTCGTTTAGATATTGTGGTTTTAAGTGACTGCTGGGAGTTTGGAGTCCTTCTCAGACGAGGATTATTGAGTATCTGCACCTGTCTTTATGGAGAAGTTGACAGACTTGAGGGAGAAAGATCATTTCCAGTGGAATAAGTGATCCATGGTATTTTAACATTATTAGCATTATATTTTTTTTAACGTAATATTTGACCTGAAGGACCAGTACAACGTCTTACTAACAATATACTTGAATTAAATCATACTGATACTAAAATAATACTTTTCATTTTGACAAAAAGGGGGTTTCTATTTTATTGTCAAAATGGGCCCACAGTGGAACGTAAAAAAAAAGACGAAGCAACATTGGAGTGTGTGAAAGTTACTTACCAGTGATATCAGCCACTGGGATGCAATAAGGAAAAAAACAGAGCCATTTAGTTCAAAACTGAATTCCTTATTCAAGATCATTACTGCAGCCTGGCATACAGAGGGGGGTGGGTGGGGGGGGCAGGGTATAAAATGCCCTGTGTGAAATTCAAATGAGGCTTTTTTTTTTTTACCCCTTCTCATATAGTAAATCTTTTATTGCAACACCAGGACTAATTTTTATTGCCCTGTACCTGGTGTTACCGCCAAGCGAGTGAGAAAGGGAGGACGGGGGGGGACGAGTGGACACATGGACGTGGACATGGACTGACCGTGTTCGGCCGCGGCTTTGAGCGTCGCCTCTGAGTGAGCGGATCCAAAGGGGTTCCTGATGAAACGGCGTCGCCGCCTTAAATCGTCCTCCCAGTAGTCCAGGCGCCAGAACTCCCTCGGCCGGCTGCAACGAGACAGAAGTAGCACATGTGTTAGCAATTACCAGCCAGCATGGTATACCAGCCCAGCATTAGCGCTCGGCCCGAGCAAGCAAGCATGCATAAAGCCAGCATTGTCTTTGGGATTTTTAGTTTTTTCACACATCTCAAAACACATTCATTTATATACACGTTTCACTCAGAAAGTCATCGTATCGCTGTCCTTGACGCGGACAGTGTTCCCTCAAAGGCTAAGGTGTCATTTTCCTCGTGCACCAAGTGCCATCACACAACAATGAGCAAACAACAGCGTTGTGATCATTTTCCACACACTTTCTGACGCACGTGCTTCCATTCTAGGCTCATTTCGAGCCCAGCGGGACACCTCCTGTCAGGACCCGGGGCTAGCAGGATAAGAAGAAAGCCATTAAAACACAGAAGAGGGAGTAGATAGCATTAGCAATATTAATCACTGTCTATAGCCTCCATTTTTCTTACCAATTCACAGCTCCCTTTACCAGGCCGGGTCGCTAAATCATTCTGTTCTAAAGAAAAAGAGTGTTAACTTGAAATGAGGAGTCTCTCACATAATGTGCCTGACTCGAATTTCATCTTTCATTTAAATATAATCTTTAATTCAAATATGTGGCATTACCAACACAAGGAAAATATGCTGTATGTAATATTACTTTAAAAAAATGTCACCTTGGACAGTTTTAAAAACCTGTTACTTTGTCACAGTGTCAAAATCACACCATGTGCTAATGATTAACAACTCAGGTGGGGAGAGAGAAACAACATGTACTTGGATCCTGAGTGAGACCAAATCCTGGCAGCTGGACTCCAGTCAAATAGTTATTTTACTTCAAATAAATGTTCTCAAGAGGAAAACTAAGAAATAGGAGAAAATCCTAGTCTACGCTGGTCCCGTGTTTGTGCTAAAGCTGGGCTCAGCTGTAATCTTTAAACTCTGCAACAGTTTACGACGCTTGGTGAAGGAAAAAAAAAAAGAAAAAGTAAACGTCTTTAATTCCTCTGTGCCGGGAGAAAAAGAGAAAAAAAAGGCTTCATGTCCTCAGGTACAACCCCAAAAACATCTCGTCTACAACTTTTGTCCTCACACTAATGTCTGTGTGTGTGAGGATTTGAAAGCAAACAAAGAAAACTTTGGTCAAACTAAAATGAATAGCAGCTTCAGTGATTCAAACTCATGCCTGGATTCATATGTGTGTGTGTGTGGATACTGTGAAGGTGTCCAGGAAGACGCGGTTTATGATTTCAGTGGCATAAGCTCCGACAAGAGAACCCCAGCATTCTTTATGTGCTCGGCTCTTGAACGCTGCTCTGGCTGGGGGCCTTCTCACAAATCTTCAGCTCAACACCAATGATCACACACAGGGGGCTCCAGAAGGAAAAGGTGCTTTACGCAGGCGATTAAAAACTACTTTTTAGCACCGTGCGCGCGCTCTGCCAAATGAAAACCAACGCTTTATTTGGTACATTTGGAGTGGAAATGCAGAGTGGGCATCTGGACTTGCTTTAGCCACGATAACCATGTTTCACCGCTCATCCAGATTCAGTGGAGGCAACCTGGATTTAAATAAACACTAAATAAATGAATAAATAACTGTCTAAGTGACCGTTACCGCTCATATCTCACTGGACAAAGTTGAACACAATTCATTTAGAACTGGCACAAAACACAAACACTATGCTGCACCACATCAGCTGGGCAATACTTCAATATCATTATGACAAAGGGTTCAATAAATACAAATATGTACCATGTAGTATGCGACACACACTTTGAGACGCAATGTAAAATGGCTAATTTATGCGTCACCTCAGGTTTGTGTCACAAAGAATTTTAAAACCGTAATTAAACAGTTTCTTCAACTTTACTCGGGAGCAACACTCAATCTTCAGCTATGTAACATTTTATTGCAATAATAATATTGATAATCTGAATTTTAATTATTATTATTTTTGTGTAAATGAAAATATTAATGAAGTTTTGGGCATAATGTTTGTACTTTTATTTGTTACCTCTGCAGGACCTTTTCTGCCATAAACACCAGTTGTCCTCATGGAGACCAAAAACCTGGTCCTAATGAGGCAGAACTTAATTTCTGTGGAGGAAGTGGTTAAGTTTGGGATTAAGATTTTACATGTGGTTAGGCATTAACTGGTTATGGTTAAGCTTTGGGCTAACACTTTGTTTAGGCTCTCTAAATGAATGGACGTGAAGAACAGCTCCACAGACCTGCGTGTGTGTGTGTGTGTAGACTGTGAGCTGGAAAGACTGAGACGACACAGGTCTGTGCAGGACCAGATTTCACACCGCTGACAAAGACCCTGCTCCGTGTTTGCATGCGATAGTCTCTGAACGCAAATGGCCACTTCATCATCCTGCCTGCGATGGTATTCATCTATGAAAATAATTATCAAGGTTGTGCACGGCGCACGCCTCTGATTCAGGACGCACTCGTCTCTCATCTCATGAAAGAGAAGGTGGGGCGGGGTGGAGGGGTCTGTCCCATTCACACAACACACATTAATCCATCAGGAGGGGAGAGCCATTGGCTGGAGTAATTAGTCACAGCATGGGGGGGGGGGCGGACCACCTCTGCCAGTCACCTTCATCCAGCGCGCCGCGAACACGGCGACAATAGACGCCCTAATGACGGGGTTCTCCGCGAGGTGGACGGACGATGAAGGATACCTCATCATCAATCCCTGATGAGAGTGCCGCCATAACCAGAATGGAGATGTACAGCGCTATGCAACACCCCCCCACCCCCCCCGCCCCACCCCACCATACCGTACACTGAGTGTGTTTCCACAGAGATGATAAATTATTCAGAGCTCATCCATCCTCCGAGGGCATCCGAGGCACAATTTACTGAAGCGCCATTCTTCAAAATAACAACAATTAAAATAACAAAGGGGCCGGCGTTGTGCTGTGGCTCACGCCAACCACTTGTGTAATTAGTAATTAGTTCAGTCATAAAAGGTGTCTGGAAGGCCTGCTCGTTAAGACCGAAGTGACTGTTGTCTGATGATGAAAGTGTGTGTGTGTGTAAAAGCAATACTTGATTTATCGCTTTGCATCAAAATCCCACTTCAAACAACGAGAAAAACACAAATTTAATCACTAGATTTTTGATCGTTTCTATGTTCTATGCCAGTTTGGAAAGTAAAAAAAAAAAAGAAAAATGAATACATGATTATTGGGAACAATTCATCTCTAAAGTCTCATCATGGCATTACGTTATAAAAATCAATAACAGTATTATATCTCAAAGGAGAGTAATAAAATATTCATACGTGACTCTTCCAAGTGCTGCATTAATCGTATATCAGAAATACTCTTGTGTTGTACTTGAGCAGATTTTCCCCATTTGATTCTCCCTCGGTATATGTTTTTTATGGATAACATCGTTGTTTTTACTGAGAACTTTTCTTAAAATAAACTATTTTTCTGAAGAAAATCTGCATTAATCACCTTGTTTATAGCACCCCAATATATCTCAATGTATTATATCGTCTTGTATCGCCAGATTCTCATGTGCCAACCCTATAATAATCATGTTTTAACTCAATTACACAGAAACATTGAACTGAAGACCGACGTAAACGCACTCTATGACAGCCTTAATCTGAGGCACAGAGTGTGTGTGTGTGTGTGTGTGTCGGAGGAAAAAATGTTACCATACCAACACTGTCTAATCTGGACCACGTTGGCCACTGATGAAACAGGGTCCACAAGAGTTTTATGTGAGGTAGTAAAGAATAATCACCCCTTTTTCTGTTCTTTAAACATCATTTGGATGCTCCTCCAGACTCCCGAGTCGTAAATTTGCGGGGAAGTTTACCAACACGGAGGATGAGTAAGCTCAGGTTTCTCCTTTTATGTGGCCCTGATCCTCTCGCTGACTAATCAGCTCACAAAACTGTTCGGCCAACTCAACGCCAAGCACTGACAAGTTGCCAGACGGTATTTTATTGTAGGGTTCTTGAAGATTTTAATTGCTTAAATTGATGGTCCGTTTATCTGAAAACAGAGCTGTCCGCGTGCCACTGTTGTGCCGAGTGCGTTTATGGAATAACGTCACGCTTATTTGGAAAGCGAAGGGACAAGTCGTTAACTATGTCATCTACCACAATATTGCCTTTAAGAAACCAAAGAGACGCATGCGTTTGATGGTTGAAATCCCATTCTTTGGACCTACTCCAAATTGGAATTAAATGCTGAGTAGCTACTAAAGAAATGTATACATATATATATATATATATATATATATATATATATATATATACATATATATATATACACACATATATACACACACATATATATATATATACATACACATATATACACATATATATATATACACATATATATACACACACACATATATATATATATATATATATATACATATATATATATATACACATACATACATATACATATATACACACATATATATATATATATACATACCGATCCAGTGTAGAATCTGTAGTGACTCTAATTTATTATATTCAGTTTGATTATTTACTTAGTCTATTTCACTCATTGTTTCATCTTAACTGCACATTAAAAAAAGAAGAAGAAAAAAGACGGAAGTAAACAACCCGCAGTTATTAATCATCACATATTATGGAGATAAGTAGTTGTGTGTATGACGGGCCAGCGTTGCTGCTAATCATTCCCAAACGGCCGGACTGAACACGTCTGTGGGTCCTGAAAGTTTGATAGCGCTGCCGTTTGAACAGCAACAACTGTTCATGTGCTGACAAGGACAAATGATTGTCATCCATTAACTTCCAATCAGACGCGACTCTCCACAGGCAGACGTGCTCTATTTTTTTTTGTCAGTTAAAAGGTTCTTTGTTGCTGATGCTGTTTTCAACCTGATATTGGAAACTGCTATTAATAATACAAACACATTTAATTCCTCCATATTTCCGACACCGGGGTCATTGATTGATTGATTGATTTTTGTTTATTTGTCAACAAAATCACGCCTCAGACTTGATGAGCCAAAAATGATGTGGCGTCAGGATTTTTAAAATTCCCGTCACATAACATTATTATAAAATACCGTGACTTCACAGCTTGATACTATTCTGAATAAATGTCGAATTGTGATTATTCTTGGTTATTTTGACATAATTGTGCCCATTTGTTTTGCAGAACACATCTAAAATGACTACTGTGTGTGCAAAGATGTATTATTAGTATTTTGACACGCATGTAATAAATATTGCGCCTCTTGTGATTGGAAAACTGCAGTAAGACATATTGCAATTGTATTGAAATTTCAAATAATTGTTCGGCCCTACTTGATGTCATACAGTATACTATACTTGAAGTGCTGTATCTGTGTATCAGAGATACTGTTAACAGTGGTTTTGTTGTGTAGTTAAGCCTCTGACCTCTAGTTGGCAGCAGACTTTCATATATATGCGTATATACGTATATACATATATATACATATATACACACACACACATATATATACATATATGTATATATATGCGTATATACATATATACACACATATACATATATAAACACATATATACACATATACATATATACACACACATATATACACATATATATATATATATATACACACACACACACTCATATATATACTGTATATATATATATATATAACATATGTTTTTCCTAAGAGCTACAGATGTCTTGGAGTGGTTTGGTTCAGGTGGAGATATGTGGTCTATGGAGGGCCATTCTCCTTTAATAATACTACATTGCATCATTTTTTTGGAAAATCTAGAAGTGCTAGAAAATATATGGAGCGGTAAAAGGAAGGAAATACTACTATTTCGCAGGTTTGTCTTCAAAGCATTTGATATTATGTAAATGATAACATGACCTTTATCACTGCAAGCAAGACATGCAGAGTGAATATGCTTTCATATATCACGACAAGCGACTGCACTTTGGCACAAACAGTCATTCATAACCTTTCGGCTAAATTAATGTGGGTCCAGCCAATGAGACCTGCGTATGCAGAATAGATTTCTCCCCTTGCTTATTTTATATTAATGCCAGTTTCCATTGGCAGTCCTCAAATTGCTCAAACATTGCCGCTATCTCCGAGATCATTTTGCTTTGATTTGCATAAACCATGTGTTTAGAAGAAACGGCAGAGCGGGGATAGATTGAGGATTTGTCATGTTGAGGACTGGGTGCCGGAGCGTTGGCTCTTTGTCAAACAGTGGCAGTGATCGCTGCCTTGGTATCTCCGCGCTCAAATTAAAATGAAACAGGACCAAACACCTTCCCGCTGAAATTGTTTGGCATGATTAAGTCGTGCCTGAAACCATTTCCTATATGTGCATTAATGCTTATGCCGTCCCTCTGCAATGAAGTGAGCCGGAGACCATCTACATGTGTGCATGTTAATTCACCTCACCTAATGCTGTTTGTGAGATTTACCAGAGGTAACGTTGGGGTCACAGACAACATTTTCATCTTATCCTCTGGAATGACAGTCGCCACGTATATATTTACCCGTCCTTATTATTAATCACAGGATCAGGTCATTTCATCCGTCTGGGATTTAAATATTGTGCAATCAGCAGTACGCCTGGCACATGCATGAATACACATTTAATAAAAGAAATACTCATACTATAAAGAAAGTAAAAATAAATCTCGGCTCGTATAAAGCGCACGAAACAAAGTCCAGGCACCTCGTCAACTCCCTCCTGCACTGAATTTACGCGCTCTCATTACCGGGACAATATGAGCACCTACCACTCCTCCCAATTAACTCCAATTTACCCAGTAGCTTTCAGAACGCGTTCTGAAAACAGGAGTGTGTGTGTGATACCGCATCTCGGGAACATCAGCAGCTTGTGAGGATCAAAGTGCTCCCAGGGGGTGGCAGGCAAAAAAAAAAAAAAGGCTTCAGACTTCCCACAATGCAGTGCAGCCGAATGAGATAATGCAAATCAAGGCCTAATTACCGCCGGCTTAGCGTGCAGCTTCCAATTAGCAGCAATTACACTCAGTGTAAATCCACCAACAAAAAAAAAGAAAAGAAAGCCAGACAATTACATACTGATTATATCACATTTCATGGGCGGTAAAAGTGTTTGTGTTTAGCGTCGAGGTTGTAAATAATAAAGCTAGTCCCAATCCAGTGAGACATCTTTTGTTATTCTTTTTTTTTTTATTATTTATCTTAAATGTTAGCATCAGTGTTTGCTTCATGAATATTATCTGAAGCGTCCGACATAATAAATAGTGTATACACTGCAGCACTGAAGTGGTACCATCTGTATTTTTGATGAAGAGTCACATTTTTCCTGTGATTTTGACAACATGCATTTAAGGCCATTTATCACCACTACTGCGAGGTAATGAGGGCATCCACTGGACCGGAGTTGCATAATTCTGCCATTACTGGCCCATTGTAATAATCTTCTGACCTCTAGCTTTCAGAGCTGATCTTGAATGCTTTGACAAATCTCGACTCATGCCCACGTTTTCCAGGGCGCGCACAGAAAGAAAAACACAGCGGAGAAGCTCAAGGTCAGGCCCGGGGAGGGACTTTGTTTTTCCATTCCACATTTATATAAACACAAATATGTGACCATGTTTAACCTTACAACTCCAAAATGACTTCACATTAAAAAAAGAAATACTAAATAAATATGTGAAATGTTTTATAAATGAAAACGTATGAAATGACACAAAAGTGGAAAAGAATTTGAACTCATCGTAGCCGTCATTAGCTCTCCACCAATTATTTAACGGCCGCGGGGTTATAACTCAATTTGAAAAATATAAACAAACACATTAGCATCAAAAATTGATCATTGATAACCAGAATTAACATTTGTTATAAATATTGTATATTTTATCACACGCACTATTACTTCGGGGTTTGCTTGCAGTATAAAGTGTAGTAAATAATCCTTCTACAGAATCAGCCTATACACTTTAATGTTTCTAATGTTTCTAATCTTAGGTGCATGGACGTTTCTAATATTACGCCTCCCTGATTCACGTGACAGAAAATTACCTATGGTCAACTTCTACAGTGTAAATTCAAAAAAGGCTTTATAAATATAAAGACTTCATAAATACATCATTTTCATTACTTTTAGATTTTTCTATCTGAAATGACTTGCCCCTCGACTGCTGCGACAGAATTCCACCATTTCCCTCTCAACTAGGATCGATATCATTTCTTAAGATCAACATCAAACTCCACGGATATCTTCCAATAAGAACGGAGCTGAACTGGAGCTCAGGCGCGAGCACGAGCGCGGGCGTGAGGCTGTGGAGTGAATCTACAGCAAAAATAAAAGCTGAAGATCTATGAGTATAGTGGGGAACATCAGTGTTTTATGTGTCCTTTTTCTGCTTTAGTTGCACAAGAAAAGTGCTGGATTCTAAAGATAAAGGCCATTTTTTTCCTTCTTCTTCTTCTTTTTTTTTTTTTTGGTGAACGGTGAAAGTAGCAAAATAAATGGCCTGTTGGTCCCATGGTGTAATTACAGTGGCTAGAAGCATACCAATCTATCACAAGGAAGGAGGGGGCTGACACGCTGCAAAGGGGTTAGTCAAAGGAGATAGCCTTTGACTAACTACTGGCCTCACACAATCGATACTCTGAAGATATTGTGTCCAGCGTGATGGGGGGAGGCGGCCTAAAAACTTCCCAAATGGCTTTTCATTCAGATATTGATCAGCACCCTTTTATCCTGACCTTGCTCCACCAAGGCCATATACTTTGTTAAGGGTATATGAAACTCATAAATCTGAGAGTTGCTACAGAGTCGCACTGAGCTGCAAGCAGTGAAGGCAGTGAGGCAGGATGGTGTAATTGGTCTTTCTGGGATGGCTGCCTTCATTCATACTTCAGAACAGGGATTCCATTACGTTTCTAGAGCTGCTGGGAGGAGGATGAACAACACTGGGGAGATCTCCAAAGGTGTTAATGGGTTAACACAAATTGGTGGAACTGAAAATCACATGGTATTTTCTCACCTCCAGTTTGAGCAACACAGCGTCGTAACATAAGAGCATTGCACAGTTACCCGACTTTAACTCAGCGACACCCAAGTAGGGGGCGCTTGTAACTCAAAAGGAACTCCTACAGTTGCACATAAACGTCGCAGTATTTCATGGATAGATAATGTATTGCTCTTCAAGTGCTATTTTAATATATCGGAAATATTCCCGACATTGGTTTTCTGTTGCACTGAAGCCTCCAACTTGGAGTTGGCAGCAGGCTTTCAGTCATTTATCTCTCCCCCAATTCTTCCACTCCTCTCACTAGAAATTGAAATGGCTTTTCCATAAGAATATTAACTATTGGAGATTTTCTTGCCTATTGCATCCCAATATATCATATCATCACCCATTTATTAGGAAATGTATCCCATAGACAGCACTATTGCAAAGTATATATTGCATAGATATGAAGATTTTTTTTTTTATACTATTTCTTGTTTACTTTTTGCTGGTATTTTTGAGTGGACAGCAAAGTAAGAATTTCATTGTACAGGGAAACGTGTTTCTTTACTGTGCATATGACAATCAACACTTTGAATGTTTGAATCTTGAATACAAGAATAAGAATGAGAAATTCAAAGCCCAACACTCTTTTCTTCAAGAACAAGATTAACCCTCTTATGACCATCAAGATAATGACGCTGCCTGGATTCATATTGATTTTATGGCGGTAGAATTGCCAAAAAAGGTTCAACGAGTGAGTGTTTCTGCCCCTTCTTCCAAGATACCTTTCACTTTCGATATCTGGCAGTCATTCAACCGTTTATTACAGTACTGAGGAGCGGCGGGATGCTGAGCCAATCTCAGCTGACGTAGGGGCGAAAGGCGGGGAGACCGCCAGGATCATATTCTAGATATCTGGGAGTTACGAAAATGAGAAGTAAGCGTGCCAAATCCTGTCGGTCAGAGGTTTTAAACACGAGGAGAAACCACGGCATGCTTGTATACAAATTCCAAAGTAACAGATTTGGCTGAAACACCGTCTTTCTTAAATATCCCTTTAAAGGATTCACCGAGCGTCATCTTCTGAGTCTCAGACTGCACTACACTCAGCCGCGCTAACATATGGACATCATCAGCTGTTAATATGTTTCAACATGACACTTTGTTACTATTCGTTACAGCCCCAGCCACTGTACTGTATATACATTGGAGGTAAATGTTATCATTAAGGCTATATTCTTATTCATATCCATGAGCGAGGCTGCACGGTAGGGCCTTCGTGGCACGCCGTTTTATGGACCTGATGGAACGCACGTCTGTCAAAGTTGAACAGTCTCCCCAGAGATTTAAGGGACATCCTTTTTGTCCCCATCACAACTTTTCTGTCCCAGACACACGTGTGATTAATGAGGTGGAGGGTTTCACGTTATAAACCCGTTTAAGGACCTCGCTGCTGCAGATCCCTTTGCTTGATAGCGAGCGTCTCGTTTACAGTTATGAACATAAGCGAAGGGCAGACTCGCATTGCTGCATACAGTGTGTTTATGCTGTATGTTCGGGACGGGATCGAGGCAGACGGATGACGACAGTTCCAGCCCCGGCTAATTGGTTTTTAAGTAGTCGAGACATGGACCTCAAGGAAACGACTGTCGGTGCCTCCGATGAGACGGGAGCGCGGGACTGTTACAGCTGCCACTGCTCAGTACACCGGGTCATGTTTGTGTTTAGACTGCGAGTGCTTCTAAGCAAACCAGAAGCCATTATCCGTTAAAAATGACCAGATAAGATATGTAGCCCTTTACATTGAAAACAATCTTTCTATTTTAGAAGCAACTTAACCATCCCGGCTATCACACAGACAAATAATAGTAAATGATAGTAAAAGTATGTGTGTCTTAATACTCCGCCTACATTAATACAAATTAGAATCAGAGAGGACTGCAGTGCTACAGTGTTTCTTCTCCTTCCAAGTACAATAAAGGCAATCAGATGGTTAGATAAGTCAGCAGCTGCACTTTCCCATCCAGCAAACGAGGCTCGCTCAACCTTTCACAGATTTTCACAGTCATGTGTAACTCATGTGTACGGCTTAGTATAAAGTACACTGCAGCTAGAGGAAAGGATGTGGGAGGGAAAAACGTCCCCGTCTTGTCTTTGTCTCCATCTAAACTTTTGATGCTTCAGTAACAAATGTCTCGCTCTCATCCCCGTTCCATCCATCGCCCTCTCCTTCTCCCTGTCTTCCTGCCCCTCTCGTGTCGTGCATTTCCGAGAGCCAGTGTACTCTAAACAGTCGTGTTCTTGTTTCCTATGGTTATAATCTCCACTGACGTGCTGGGGTCCCATTTCCTTTTTCAGCTCTGCGTGCACAGCACCGGCGCGGCCTTAATGTACAGAGTGTCCATAAAACACACACACACGCGAGGCGGCGCGGACACTGTGCAGACCTCGGCTTTAACACATGCATTACATTCAGTATTATGTATCATAATTGTGATTTAAGACTGGAATGAACGTGTGCAAGTAGATATAATTCAGGCCGCTGCAGCTTCTCATGCAATCATTTATTCGGGGAAAATACAACGTGAATGTGGAGGTTCCCACTTTAGTGAGTAAAAACGCATTCATTAATCATTGATGAGGAAGTGATACAACTGTAAAATTACAAGGCCGTCGTGTTTGTGATTTAAGTGGCTTGTTCAAGAGGAAATAAAGGAATGAGCCTAATAAAGCCTCAGGTTTTACTCAATCAACCTACTAATAAATAGTATAACATTACAATAAATACTATTCTGTGTTCTTTTGAATAAGAGATTCAAATATTTGTGTTTCTGTCAACCAATCAGGATTCAGCAGCATGTGATGGTATCTGCAGAGTTGCCAGGGAGACGCCACTGTCAATGCGATAACACCACAGCCACATAGTCTGGATTAAGACTAGAGTTTCAGGGTTTAAATTTGAAATAATCTACTTTGAAGACGGCTTCAATAACGCATTATAATGTCAATGCATCCATTCTTGAATATGGATAAATATTTAATATTTAAAAAGAAACGCTTAAGAATATAAAATGTGATGAGCATTGGAGCTTTCTAGTTTTTAGATGTGATGGATTTTTGTTTTTCTTTTGTTTATATCTGCATAAATTAAATATCTTTGGACAAAAAAAATAAAGAATGTGGAGGGTGTGGAATATTGTGGATGTTTTGTTACAATATTCTTAAAAGATTAAAAAGAAAAAACTCTTTAACTGTGTTGTTCACTATTATTATTTATTAGTATTTATTGTTCAATGCAAAAATATTTACTATATAAAGTGTGTTTTGTACTAAATATTCATCATTTCAGTCCAACGAAACAGAAATATGTTCAAATATTAACACTATAGCACAAATGATCCGTATTATCTGAATATATGCATGTTGCTAAAAACACATCGAACACTAAATAAATAAATAAATAAGTGTAAGACAAAACCATTGTCACTATGTGGAGCAGACACCGCTCAATGTCCTCAGTTTTCCGGGACTAACTGGGAATGTTCCGCCCCGGCTTCTTCCTCTCAGTAGCGCGCCGGTGAAATGACATAGCACAAGATAAAATAGTAATGCTAATATCAATAGTTTGTCCATTACAGGTCAGCTCACTGTCCAGAGGAACAGTTACAAAGCTGTTCGCTTTCGATCTCACAAGGCCGATCAATACGGGGGCATACTGTTTCAATTTTGCCGGCATTGATTTTCTCTATAACACTCCAACCCTAAAGCATTCGTCTTTCTGAAGGAAGGAAGATTTGATTTACTGAAGAAAAATTGGAGTGCACATCACAAAGATCTTTTGCCGGGCGGGAGTTTGACATACCAAAAGATGGATGTCCCTTGGCTGGGAAGCCTCTAGCCTAAGGGCGTCCATTAGAGCAGTGGTGCTGCAGAAAATGAGTTGCTTATATGAGAGAGGAGGAGCTGAGGGAGAGGAGTTGGTGCTTGGGGTGTGTATGTTTTGGGGTACTAGCTGTAGGTGAGGATCATTAGAGCAAACTGGGATGCTGATCCCACTTTAAAGAGGGAAAAAAAAGCAGTAAATGTCAGGGAGTAAAACAAAACCCCTCCATTTGCCTGAAACAGAATCAGCATCAGTGGATTGTACTCAGCTCACAGCTCTGGATACACAAAGCTTCACACTCCACCTTTTTCTGCTGCAGTCACCTTTTTTTTTTTCTCTACTTTCCTCACTCCCTCCATCCAGAGTGAATTTCCATGGTACATTAGTCAGCCTATTAGAATGCAATAAAGAGAAGGTATGAGAGGGAGAGAGGGAGGGAAATATAGAAGAGTAGTGCTCGTCCCCAGAGACTGAGAGCTGGTGTTCTCCATCATCTGCCCTCATCTCCTCTCTCTGTCCGTCGACTTTGTCTAGGTGTCATATACATGAAAGATGATTCCTGACCCAAATAAGCACCACCGCAGTCTGGATGCTCAGAGGACCTGAGCTCAAAGGACGGCGGGGGGGAAAGATGTGCAGGGGTAAAATGACAACTGCCCGTGGTTTCATTTGTTGCCATCGTGCTACCTGTTCATTTACTTTTTTCACCCCCTTGTGTGAAGACAGCAGTCTGAGTCTCAATGCACTGGGACAGGCATGTATGGACATGGATGGACAGGTAGTCATCCCATCTGTCCGGCTGGAGACAGGTCTATGTCTTGACACTAGTTGACAGATACTCAGCGACTGCCTTTGTCTGGTCAAAGAAAACCTCTCTGGACACTCAGTGTTACAACTGAAGTAGAGAGTGAGACAATAACGAGTGGGGAGAAAAACGAAAAAGAAATTGTGTGTTTGTGATGAAGACAAAAGAAAGGGAGAGGGAGAGGGAGCCACAAAAAAAGACAAATCCAAGGAGTGGAAAGGGGGAAAAAAAAATCACCTAACACCTCTTTTCTCAAGAGGCCACGGCTGTTGTAAGCTGGATATTAAGACACAAATTGCATTCAGGCGGGTCACACTATGTCAGAAGATATTAGATGCCTGCAGTGAGGAAACAACAATTCCCATCAGCTTGTGAGAAAATAATATTTTCATTCTCAGAGTCTTTATTGAATGGAAACGTCAGGGAATACATTTTTATAGCATGTGAGCAGGCGGGCAACAAAAAGTCGTAATCATAGCTGCATATTGTCTTTGTGCTCCTGGATTTCATTTCCACAGCTGGAAAAAAGGTTGTGGGTTTCATTGTGTGTCCACTCTTTTTTCCCCCTGCAACACACGCTCTGTGTATGTGTGGAATAACAGAAAGAACAGCTCCTACGCCGGGAAGCCTGCAGGTATGCAGGTGTGCTGCTTTTTTTTTTTTTGTTTATTCGTCTTTTGCCTTTTTCTCTGCGGCACCAGATGTTCCTCCAGTGCCCACATACCAAGGGGCTGTGGCGCGAAGCTGCACCACCTGACCTTCACAGTAATTGACCGAAAATATTGATGTAATGGCACACGACTGATTGTGATTTATTAAAAGAGCGCTACACTCCAAGGCCCAGTGCCAATGGCTCCCTGCGCCCATCGGCAGCCATTAGGAAAACCATCAATAGCACAACAGCATAAAAGGACCAGTAATGGGAGACTTTCCTGGCCAGAGCTTGTAGAACACAATCTCCATAGTAAATAGCACAGCCTTGTGTGTGAGTACACGTGGAGACAAATAGAGAGAAAGCAACAGAGGTAAGAAGAGGGGAGCGATGGAGGGAGATGACAAACGATACACCGCATCCTGATAGCACAAAATAAAGGAAAACAAAGGCAGCCAAAGATAGACTCCTGATCCAATAGCAAACTAACCCTCGCCAGACAAGTCTCGGGAGAGTTGCTTCAGTCTAACAAGCATGAGCCAGCGGCCGTCTCTCCATCTCACTATTACACACTACCTGCACAAACAGCCGTCATTAGGGAATAGCTGCATTGGATTCTGCTGCTGCCTATTTGGCGAAACAAACACAGCGGATAAGGTTCCCTCACGTCTTAATGGGAGTGGAGCTGTTTAAATGGCTTTCATCTCCCTCCCAAGCCAATGCATCATTCAGCCCACGGGTGACATTTTCACCTTTGCAAATCTAACTTAATCAAAGTCATGAGTACAGCGGGGATGAGAGAGATTAGGATGAGATTAAAACCGGTACAATTGTTTGAATAATTCTTCATACTGAGAAAATGACATACTCTATGAAGCATGTTCATTGCAAAAACACAAACAGGTCCACGCCCTTGATTTAAGGCTTTTTCTAGATTATGTGATGAAGTAACACACTAAATGACCCAATGATAAAATATACAGTACAAAATATTTCACAAGGAGATCTGGAGTTCATTTTTTTTCATTCTACCTTATGGAAGACTTTCCCCAGGCTCCGTGTTTGTCGGTCAGGATGTTGACGATCTTCTGGATGAGCTGCGTGGCGGTCACGTGGTCACGGTACTTGGCCGCTCGGATGAGGTGGTCACACATTTTCTCCTCATCTCGCTTGTCGGCCGCGTACTGGGCACAGTTAGACTGGGAAACACCAGAGGGGGGAAAGAAGGTGCATTTTTTTTACATCGTGTACGTGAAGGCATCACAGGAGCGAAACACAAACAAAGGTGTCGAGAGACTGAAATACGTATAAAAATAAAGCGATAAGATTCTTGAGTTAAAAAATCTACAGAGAGAAAACGCAGTGTTTTCACATAAAGAAACTCGACTATGAGCAGAAGCAAATGAAAAGCATAGAGTAATTTTTGTCCTCTTGTCATCTTGATTAATAACAGTGGACATGTATTTACTAATGCCCTCCGGCGCACCAAATAACACGATACCCACAATGCACAGAGAGGACATTTTTCTCTGTCGGAATTTGTTATCGGAATAGGCCTTTGAACTCAGCCGCGATGGCAAAAGTAAAACACCTCCTGAAAAAGAACGGCTATAATTTGAAACAGCGCGGTGATTTCCTATCTTTATTTCACAACCAATTTAACTTCGGCTGACTTTAAAAGAACTGTTTCAGAGTGAGCACAAGGACGAACGAGAAAAAAGAGAAAGAAAAAAACACATTGGCCCTGTATCTCGCATTGATACGGATCATCACGCGTCGCATGATGCTGCCTTTGTATTCGCCTGAGTCTGTATCTTCTGAGTGCAGCCACTGAAGCAAACGGCTGTACCGAGAATGAAAACACGTTTAATTATTAATGGCTGTGTATTATTGTCTTTATCAAATTAACTTTAAACCAACCCACTGGTACAACAGTCACACATTAAGTATTAACCCAGATGCACGGCTGAACAAATGCAACCTGTTTTCCCAAAGTTACCACTAAAGCACTTTATAATGGGTCATCCTCTTCAATTTGAACAGCAACATTTCATATCTGACAGAAAATCGATAGGTATAAATCACATTAGAGGGGCTTTTCTGCAGGCCGCTGGACCTTAATTATCAATCTGTGTCTCTTTGTGTGGCATTAAATTGGGCCCTGACCTTCTATCACAGTGACCTGGGGAACGGCAAAGTAACGCGAGTATGAAGAGGGATTGCTGTGTAAATGTTTCAGATTTTAAACAGGAGAAGGCTTTGCTGTTCAAGAGTGCACATGCTCGCCTGTGTGTGTGTGTGTGTGTGTGTATTGCATGGCCATTAATCTTGATCAGTGGAGGTAAAGGGAGGCAGGATTGGGACACAGAGGGAAGCCGGACCAAAGGAAGTGACTCAGAGCATTGATTTCTAGAGTCTAAAATGTCTACTTGTGCTCAATATCACATTATTGAAAATAAAAAAATAAAACTATATGTGAAATATACTTCACAATGAGTGACTAATATTATACAAAAATCTAAGAATTATTATTTTACTTACAATAGGTGCCTGCACAGATTTCCATCATTTGAACAGGCCGACAAAAACTACATCTCCATCTGCCTCTGTCTGAGACATGTTAGGTCTGAGGGACTAATCAACAGTGCTGGGTTCACACTCATAACCATAAACAAACACTTCATCACCTGTGTGTTGAGACTGCCCGAACACCCAAACCCTCCATGCCGTAATGCGCTTTTCTCAAGTCCAAAGCCAAAGTCAAGACCAACGCGGGAGAAAAGTCCAAATTCACAGACTCTTCCCTACAATAACAACCAAAAAAAAAAAAAGCCTGAACACATAAGTCGAGCCATTACAACTTTAAGTCGGGTTTGCCCGTAAGTGGAAAAGACAGGTCACTGTTAATTCTGGGGGTCATTCCATTGATGTGAAGTCAGAGCCTGTGCACTGGCATTATGAAGGACTTATTATGTTGTGAAAGTTCAAGCGAATAACTCCCATCACCATTCTTGGCACCATCTCCGTTCCACTTCCATCCAGGTCCACTCACAGGGTAAAGGACAGACACTCAGAAAAGGAGCATTTCGAAGAATGTGGAGGAAACATGAGTCGTCAATTAAAGCGCGTGTTCCTTTTGGAGTGACTAAATCAGTGGGGATGCAAAGTTTGACAAGAAAACGAGCACAAAAAGACTCAGATTGAGCCACTTCCATTTACCAAAGCTAAGAGAGAACAGCTGAGGAAAAGGAGATGGCAGATTCTGCTCTGTTAGCAGCAGACAGCCACCAGGGCACAACTTGCTGGCAGTGAGACCTTTATGACTTGCGACACTGTAATCATGGGCAGCACCTTCCATTACAAGGCCTGGCTGACAGGGTCAGCCGGCGTGGGTGCCTGCTCTGCCGGCGGAGACAGCTTGGTGAAGACGAAATGATAATGGCTGGCATTAATCGAGTCAATTACACTGAGCCGTGTCTCCCACAATTCATCCACAGTTCAAATAAATAAATATGGATGTGTGCTGGAGTTTGGGGAGGAAATGGGCTGTGTGTGAGGAGGGAAGGGGAGGGGAGTAGAAAGTAGAAGGAACAGCAATCATCTCTGAAATCACGTAATGGTAGAAACACACGCCTACAGAGTGGAAGAACTAAAATGCATTTTTAATCATGGGACTGAGCTTCATTCTGAGGCACAGAACACAAATGTGAAACCTTGCTGTGGTCACCGCTGCCACTCGCTCGTGTTTCTGCTATGCTGATCCTGCAAATAATGAGCAGAGGAAACAAGGAGAAGACTTTCACAGTGGTGGTGTTGCACCGATGTCAGCCTTATCTAAATGCTGTAGTTGTTGTCAGATGATGCCTGGGCTCCCCTCCTCCTCTCCCTCTGTGGGTTGAGAGGGTTAACCAGTATAATAGGCTGGAGAATGGAGGCTCATTACAAGATATCAGCCCTGTGTTTATCAATTAGAGTGACAGAGGAAGGCCTCGTGGTGTTGTCGTTCCACGGTGAGCCTTCAACGCACCCAACTGACAAAACCAGGGTCTCGCAGTTCTGTCTGAGAACAAAACCAGCAGAGATGTTATTAAAGTGCTTCATTTGCAATCTCTTGACACTGGTGGCACATCAGGCTGCACACTCTCCGAGGCTGGGCTATCGCTCGGCGAGAATCTCCAATTTCTCACATCCGTCGACAAGCTCTCCCAGAGGGTTTCATTTACAAACGCGCAGAAAAACTGTCCAGCGGAAGGCGAGACATCAGGCTTGTCCTTGTCTGGTATCAGAGAATGCAAATACACTACAAATAAATTCCTCCTGGAACATATTCGAGGTCTGGGGAGACAAGAGGATGAAATGAGAAAGGAGGACGGGGGCGAGGGGGGGGGAGGGGTTACTAAACAAAAGTAGATGCCGAACCAGTCTACCAATTGGTTTCAAAGAGATTCTCTTGCACTTGATCTCTTGCCCTCCAGTTTTCAAATTGCAACATAAAATGTCACCAGGGGAATTCAGACAATGGGCTGGGGAAGAAACGAGTGAAAGGATGAGGAGGGAGAGAAAAATGAGGGCTTAAAAGTACAATGGCGAACAAAAGTCACCAAATGACAATGCCTGACAGCCACTTCAATTCTGAAATGATGCCCCTGTCATGCCGTGCTCCCAAGTATTGATTTTTTTTCTCTTCAAGCACAAGAGCAAAAAAAAAAAGAAAAAAAGAAAATCTAATCCAGTTGAAACAGATCCTTGCTGCTGGCATCAGCCCATTGCTAGCAGCCATCAAGGTTAACGCAGGCGCAACACTTATCAAAGTATCTCTCTCCTCCTCTTTAATGGACTGGTCACTGTGCTGGGCTGGCAGCCTCTTCATCTCCTCTACCCAGAACCCTCTCGTCTTCGCAGAACTGCGCCCTCCTTTCTCTACATCAGTCTAGTATTGCTGCCGTCTTCGAGAGATGACTCCAGTTCAGCTTCAAGGTCATGCCACGTGAAAAATCATAGATGTCGACGGTGAAAAATAGTCAAATGAAGGGAAGGACATGAGCAGATGAACGATACATGTCGCCGGGAACGGCCGTTACCTGAAATTGTGGATCCAGGGGGATGGCGTGAGACTGAAGATAAATATTTATTCAAAATAATGTTTTTACCAGCAGAGGCTTCATTTTAGCTTGATTAAAATGTGCTGCTTCTGTGTGACATGGAAACTATTACTCAGAATTCTCAAAAAAAAAAACACATAAATAAAATAAAATAAAACAACATTCGCCCGGTGCACTGTGTCAGAATGAAACGAAGAAG
This sequence comes from Solea senegalensis, assembly GCF_019176455.1. NCBI lineage: Eukaryota > Metazoa > Chordata > Actinopteri > Pleuronectiformes > Soleidae > Solea > Solea senegalensis. The sequence goes on from NC_058026.1 coordinate 23,728,666, forward strand.
AAAAGTCATATTCCAGGGCTAGCTGGTCACACATAATGATGGGCGCTGCAGAGCCGGGTACCTGGGGACTTCATTACGCTGACAAGACAGCAAGACTGAGCCGAGCGCTCCCCAACGATCCTCTCGTACCCCGCTTCTCTTTTTTTCCTTGTGTCTTGACGGAAACAATCCATGATGTACAATGAAAAAAAAGAGTGGACAGAGAGGACGGAGCAAAAGACACGTTTTCATCCTACCAGTGTGTGAAAGTTCACGTTTGGTTGTTGCCACAATTTTCCATTTTCCTCTCATTCTCTTGACAGCAGATTTACCCGTAATGAGACGCCTGAACATCCAACCCTGCTCGCAAACTAAATCTACATGACAGCAAGCTACAGTTAGTGGCAGCTGTCAGTCTGAGGGCTGCAGGACGGCGTTTAAACAGCCTTTGGGAGCTGTCATTCTCCAGACTCTCGGTTTTTTTGTGTTTACCGGTCCAACGTGAACGTACAGTGCATCCCTACAGCCCGGTTACTCCCTGTGAAGTTCAGACGCTAAGGCAGTGCTGTGGTGCAGCTTCTACAGACCAGTTCCTGTGATAGCAGAGCACGCTGGGCATCAGCTCAATGTTAATGTCATTAACGTGGGGAGAAGGGCCGGATCGTTTTACAAGCAAAGCTGAGGGAAGACAATGACGCCAGACACTAATTAGCCGCTGTCGTCTGGCTTCCAGAGTCTCTCAGACAGTCAATTCAATTACTTTATATAACAGCAGAGGATATATAAAACAAAAAAAAGAAGGGAAAAGAAGATTTAGCAGAAAGGGAATGGTAAGAAAGAATAGAAATGACTTGAGTGCTGCTCCCTCTTCACTATCTAGACCTTCTTATCTGCCCTTGTGCCCCTGAGCCCACCACATTTCATCCCTAATGAACAGCCCCATAAAAAGAGGGAGTTCGATTTCTCTCCCCTCCTTTCTATCTCTCGGGCTGCCTCTCTGAAAGATATCAGAGTCTATCATTTGCTGTGCTGGGCAGCAGCATCCGATCTGCAGATCTCCTTCACATTAAGGATCCTATTAGATAGAGAACCCTAAAAGGTAATTGGATTTCCCCCTAGTTATCTTCATCTCTGTTTCACCCTACGCCCACTGTAATAACTTACTCTCAGGGCCAAAGATAACTCAATTCTGTCCCACAGAGAGCAAGTGAGAGTGTGAGCGAGGAAAGGGAGAGACACAGTGGGAGAGAGGGAAAGCATATGTTATGTCTCTGAAGCAAACGGGTATATAAATCAAAAGACTCCTCTATCAAAGCCTGTTTGCGGATATGAACTGTGACAAGGAGCAAACATAAATTTGTTTTTAAGCATTGAATTATTCTCTTCTCTGGTGCTACTGTTTGAGTGCAATAAAACTTTCCCACATAAAGTATTGTGAAGGAAGATACAGATCACGTTGTGGAAATTGGTGCCGTGTGACAAACCTGCTCCCATCCAGTGCAACACCAACGACAGGCAAAATGAGTCATTCTGTGGGGCTTATTCTGGTCTGTTTGCCTCCACAAAACTATAACCAACACAACACAATAGAAAGGAACAGTGCTTTAAAAACTGGGACAGAGCAGAAAAATTATTTCAAAACCCTCCACCCCTGCCCTCGGGGGGGATGTTTCATTGGCCTGTTATTTTTATTGTGGCAGTGCAAAATGAAACCGTAGGCTTCAGCAGGCTCAGGCTGAGCTGGGATGGAAGCAAAAAAAATCAATACAGCAATATCAGACCAGGACTTATCAGGGGTTCACTTCTTCACAGAGGTCACTGAGGAATAACTGCATTTAAGTGGGGAATTCAATTGTGAAGCATAGTTTGGGGTGAGTGCACTGGTGGGTGTCTGATTAAGAACGCCTGGAAGACTGCAAACAAAGAGCAACTTAAATAAAAAATAATGAAAAGTTACAGCTTATTTCCATTAGTTGTTTTCAGCTCTGGAGTTATAGTTAATGTAGATACAGCAACATGAACCCTGGCTGTGCTAGACTTCAAAAAGTGTATTCAAGTTGACCCATAAAGTCTTAAAAATAAATCACCACAAGAGTATTTAATAAATGTATATATGTCAAGTATGACTGCCGAATTCACAGCTAACAGAGAACATCCATACGTTCACCTATATCGCTTCTCCTTTGAGGGTTCCATCTGAAACTGTGGCCTAGAACTATACTTGCTCCAAGACACAGGGACAAAATATTCACGCTCACATTCTCAAATGAGTCCACACACACACACACAGAAGAGGAGAATGTGTAAACTCTGCACAAAAAAAAGACCCAAGATTCAGATAAAGATCGTTCTTGCTGTGAGGCATCAGTTCTGAACACCTCCCCAGCTGGCAGAGTCATCAGCAGAAAAAAAAAATAGCAAACAACAGAACAGCAGATGCCTCGTCCTTGGTTGTCAGTCATGTGGATTTTCTTATTCAGCATGCAGAGATTATTTATTTCATGTTTTCATGCACGCCGGTACAAATGTGTTTACTAAAGGTTTACATGAGAACAGCGTCACTCATAGAGCTTCTTATTCTTATGCTTTATGTCTATAAAGCTGACACATCTGTACATATGGATGAACTTCAAGAAAAGGCAGAAGATATGAGGTTAAAATGAGGAGAATATGTGCTGTTTGGATGCTATGAAATATTATAGTGTGTGTTTTACATTTAAACACTGTGACATGTTTTACATTCGTGCCAAATGTTTTTGTTTGGGTAATGTCTTTTCATTAGACCGTTGACTGTCTCATACAGACATGTTGCTCTCTCTCCTTCCTGCTCAGGGACAACAGATGAAAATCAGCTTAGAGCTAACTGTCCCTGACAACTTAAGAAATAAAGAAATAAAGAAATGAATGAAGAAATTACACAAAAACAAAACTGAATACAATGACAAAAAAAGAAAGCACATCAGTTCAATTTGTAAAGGTTGGAAAAGATGGCACAATGCTGTTTCCAGGGTTAATAATTACACGCTGATTGAAAAATAGAGCAGGGTTGGATCAGCTGAGCTTGTCACATGATTGACACGGCGCAGAATCATCGTTTGAGGCACAATTGAGGCTGACAATCAGGACACAGAGGAAGACAGCAGCCTATCCTGACATATCATAACGTTAACTTTACTATACTTCATCTCGTTAAGGGGACGTGGCTAAATCACCGCGGAAGAACTAAACCAATCTCCAGGTCCGTGTTGATAACAATGAGGTTTGCTCTTGTCAGATAATGCCGTGCAAATGATTGACACTTGGAGCAGAGCGAGTAATAAGGAGAGCGGGGTGCCAATCACGCAGCGAGGCACTGGGAGCAGAGCGAAACATATCGTCGGCAAAACTTTGATGCCCCACCCCTTTTTGATTGACTTTCACCACTCTAGAGGGAATTTACTTTAGCCCAATGTAAGAGAGACCCTTCCTTGAACCTTTGAGAAAAAAAAAAAGCATCACATTTTACTGCAAAGTGGGGGCTAAGGGCTGGGGGGGGGTGGACTCAGTGGGTTTTCACACAGTCAGCCCCTTCAGACTAGCACCTCTCAGGTCTGTCTGCAGCTTTTAGTACTGGCAGGTTCCTGAGAAAATGCGGGAGGGACGGATGGAAGAGAGGGGAGGACGCCATATTCCTGTCACTGGCAAAATACACCCCCAGAGGGAGTATAATGGACAGGATCTCAGAGGGACAGGAAATTATTTTGCTGAGATCTAGAAAGCAGAGGAGTGGGGAATAAAGCAGAGTTGGACTGGAGTCGGGGGCAACAAGGGATGCCCAAGGGTCAGGATAGAGTTTGCCTGGCAGCTACAAGTGAATGGCAACATTTGTGCTGAGCACTGGTAGGAAGAGGAGGGGCAGATGTTATGTTTCAGGGGCAGGCGCACAGTTAGAGAGAGAGAGAGAGAGGCACAGGGATAAATTAACGCTACACAATGTTTGGTTAGTGATATGTGCCAAGCATGAGATCCAGACTCCTTCACTGAGTCAGAGGCGAGCGAGTCGTGTGTTTTTGTGTGCGCGGTCACGATTAGCACAGGGTAATATTTGAACAGTCAACATTTATCCTGCAGGTTTGCTCCGACAGATCCTGAAACGTGACGGACAAGTCCAAAGTTGGAGTCGTCAGCTCCTCCGCGCCCTCACTCACATTTACCTCTTGTTTGTTTTGATTCAAATGTATTCACACCATTAAATAGTTCTGTCAAGGCGGCGCAAAGTGCAATGAGCCTCAAGCCACACGTCACGTCACTTCTTCACCGTCTGAACACGGATTTCAAAGAAACAAGTGTTTTAATTCTAAGGCTGTAACAGAAAACTAACAATAAACAATGAGACACAATAAAGCACTTATGGTGCTGCTAAGTCATCTTTGTATTAATTTGGGAGGTTACAGCATTTCTTGCAGCCCACTCAATCTTAGTTATATGTACTTATATTATAGGAAATGATGCCAACGGTAACTTTACTCCCAATCTGTGTAGCCAGAGTTTTCACACGCCTTACCTCAAATTCTGCATGTTTGTGGATGTCTTCAGCTCTCTGTCGGCTGAGGATAAATTCAGCTTCGTTGGCCACTCGAACCAGGTGGTCTTTCATGGTGTGACTCAACAGTCTGGGAAGAGGGAAGATGGACACGGCGGACATCAGTCTAAGTCACATTTCTGGTTAACATTTATTGTTTGAATGTTTTAAACATGGCTCATAAATGAAAAAAGCACTACACCGAGTCAAGAACACGTTTTGAGGATGGAAAGAAATCGAATAAATCTTGAATTTCAGAGCATTTAAAACATCTGTTTAAAACTGTGATGACCTAGAGAAAGAACAGCCATGTAATAGCCATAAAATGCTGAAAAAGAACCATGCAAAATGAGCAGAAAATCTAATTCAGACAGAGAAAAAAAACACAGATAGATCCTTTAACTGGGGTGCAGGTGCTAATCGATTGCTAATGATATGCTCATGCTCACCTCCCTCATCAGTGTTGATGAAACATGCATGTTTATGTGCATGTGTGTGTGTGTGTGTGCGCGCGTGCAGGTCGAAGAAAACCTCTCTACAGCACTAAAGGTCAGAACTGTGCAAAGTGGAACAATAACAGACCAGGGGCCAGAGCCCAGGGATGGGGGGGCTCAGGTTTGGACTGATTGAAAGGGAAGGGGTTTAGGGGTCAGAAGATGACTGTAACCTAAGCCTGCTGTTTCAGCACAGGGTAGCAGGGGAGCGGAGGTGCTGGGGCCTCTGCAGCCTCTATGGCCCTCACCAGGCCAGGCTATCAATAACCCAGCAGCGGCCCGTCTTTATAGTGCTCTCTACTCAAACTGTACATATGAACAAAAGTGACTTCTAAAAATGCAGGTTTTTCACACATGGACTTCAGACTGTGAAGGAGGATGAAGATGACTGTCAATGAGGTAATTCTATACAGACATCCATGTAATATGGAATCTGGTTATTTTCCAAAGCAATTAATCACTCAGTCCATAAAATGAAAATGTAAATCCACCGACACAAGGGCTTTTGTGCCGTGAAAAGTCAGAAAACTAAGAGGAATTATATGGTGCATTGGTGTAAAAAAAAGAAATACAACCATATTTTGACTTAACTAATTAATGAATCGACAACTAATGCCGTTAAGTCACACTTAGTCGAGTAACACTGACTTGAGCTGTGGTTACACATCAGAGCCACCTCATTAAAGTCTTTCACAAACAAGTTGAATGATTACATTACTAAGCCTGGATTAGCTTTTGCTAATCCCAAGTATCAACATTTATAGAGGCTAAATCAGAAATTAATTAGAGTTTAAGAGATTAAGAGGAGATTATGTGATAATGAGAGTTGTATTTAAAGGCACATTCTATGTAAATAACTGAAATAGAAGCTATGATTACAGGTAGATAATGGTCTTGAATTGAAAGGCAGAAACTGACAGAGGGTCAGTGGGAAATCAAGAACAATTTCCAAGGTGTCACAGAGAAGCCGGTGATCAGAGCCCCTGTCACCGGCTACCTCAGCCCTCTCCCTCTCCCAATCCCCTCTGGGATGAGCAGGTATTGAATGGAGCCTTGAACTCAAGAGTCTCCCATCATCACACTCCCGAGCCCCTCTATACCACCAGTCATTGATTGTTGTCCAGCTTCTTGAATAGCCCCACCGTCACTGGGGCCTCGGGGACCTTGGAGGCCTGAGGGGTTGCGATGTGATCCAGGGACGGGGAGATTGGAAAGTGGCCCATGGGTTGGGGTTGAAAGGATAATGAAGATGTGTTGCTGCAGGGGAAAAGGATTGCACTCAGCAGGTCAGCGTTACCTACCTGCCTTCGTTGACCAACTCGATAAAGGCAAGGCCTGCGTTCTTCTGGATGGAGTTCTGCCATTCCTGCAAAACAAAATATCAACGTTAGTCACAAAATAACTTGATCTGTCATAATTGGCACACTAATATGACCTCACAGTCTCCTCCCTTTCCCAAGTGCATCTGGGAACTACAGTGGCCTTCACATACTAAAAGGATGACCCTCTTCATGTGTTGCAAAACACACTCCATAGCGAACTGTGTCCTTTCAAGCTATGGAAACATGGCAGGCCATACATATATATATATATATATATATACATATATATATATAGAGCTCATTTGTGATACATCAGTTCGACATTCACTTTATATTGGATTTAAAATGTGATTTTTACCACATAACAAAATACTATATTCCCATGCAAGTATAAGAATTATCTTTTATATAATTATATTTTATATAAGCTATCATTACTAAAAAGTAAAAACCCTGAGTCAGATGTGCTTTATAACACAGAAACTGCATTGTGACGTGTTGTGTTATATAAATTCAAAAATAATTGTTCATCCCACTACACATTTTAAAAAACATCCAATGAAATATATATTATTAGAATTCTTGTTAATTAAAAGACTGTAAAAAAGAGCTTTTTACGCTGACTCCATGGTTCACGCTCGCTTCAAAAGCCTCCAACACGATAGACTACCAACATCAAATAAACACCACCTAAAAAGCAGGTTTACCCCCTGCTTGGGTGAGCAAAGTTAACATAATCAGCTGACAAACCAGCAGAAAGGAGTGAAAGCGCTGTGTTGAGTGTGCATTTATCACAAGGAAATACACATATTTCCCCCTCTCTTTGACTAACGTTATGGTTCGAGGTGTCAGTCTAAACAACCAGACCGCAACCATGTCAACTCTAAATCCTCAACTTCGGGAGGGACAACGAGAGGAGGGGAAACATAGCGGTCATCATCTCCCATGTTCTGTTTAATATTTCAACACCTTCAACACAACCGTCAAAAGAATAATAAAGCAACAAGGTCATGGGGCCTGTCTGAACCTCACCCCTCCACCTCTCTGGGGAGACGCAGAAATTATGCAAGAAAAAAACCTTAGCTTAGAGGCCTAAAGTACCAAACTACACTCTCAAAAGCCATTAATCACTCACTGAACATTCCACACTGTACAGCTCTAACTGTCATTTGTTGATCTACTGTTTGAACGGTAGCTTCAGTGTTAGTCGCGACGCACATTCGACTCAAGCTTCCAGAAATCCCCACGTCCACAAAGACACTGAATTCAGTCAAGGGTGCAAATGAAACGAGGGAGATCTGAACGCGTAAACTTTGTTGAACCCCCGCTGTCATCGTCATCTCATGAGCTGATAGAGGAAACTGTGTGTTTATGTAGAGACTGGCCTTTCCCTAAACCGAGAGAGCCCACGGGGGACGAGGATATCAGCGCCACAAGGAGGAAGGAAGGATCCATTTACGAGAGCACCCAAACACATTTGTACGTGTGTGTGATCATTTTAAAAACCATAGATTTTCCCTCGACACACAACAGATTCAACCATCCAAACAACACAACAGTCACACAACGACCGCTCTCCTGAACTGCCCGTGCGCGACTGAACGTCACGCTGACAACAAGCGAACGCTTTACCTCAATTCATAACTGCTCTTTATCCTGCACGACTGTATTGGTACTGACCGTGTTTACAATATGTTCCAAATAAAGAGGGCACAGAGGGAATAAAGTCTGGGCTTGAAAGTGGAAACTGTTTAGGAGTTAAGTACTGGCAGAGGTTTCTGTGGCTCTGGCTTTCTTTTGAGGAAGTGTGAAAGTAGCCTCGGGACTTTTGTAGTTGAAGGACATTAACCATGAGTGTTAGCCTGTGACTGCGGGGACAATTCAGATTACTGGATAGCTGGATTTCAAATAAACACCCCAGAAAGAGACGCTGTAAATAGAGCCGCACTCTCCCTCCAGAGAAGCAGGGAAATCCAGAAACATTCAATTTTCCTTTATGTGACTTCTTTTAAATCTTTAGCACTTTGATGCAGGAGTCTTTAAACGTAAAACTTTTGCTTCTTCAGCAGGAAAAAAAAAAAAAGATTATCGCTCCAAAAACACTTTGGTTCTAAATGAAGTCTGACAAATGGCACGGAGGCCATTGGCATTTCGTGGACACTGACAAAAGGTGATAGTAAGACTAATGGTGTCATTATGGGCTAAGAAATGGCTCTTCTAGTTGAATTAAAAAAGCAATGACCCCGATCTAAGGGACATCTGCGGATGACAAAAAGGAAACAGGGACAGGTCAGTGATAGAATATTGGATTTTGGCCGCCCTGGTCAGCGGTGTCACAGCTTTTATGGCCGCGATAGGGGCCATGACCGCAGCACTCCTGATGAGAGGATACAAGCAGCCATTTGTGACCTTTGCCCTTTAACCTGGCCTCGTAACAGATGATAGAACGAGGAAAGAAGGCGGTCCCTTGATCCTGATCGCAAACTCCTCACTGAAACAGATATTTTGCAAGTAAGGGTTACGTTCCATTGCTTTTGATTTCATTCTTATTTATTTTCATGCAAAGACGTGTATAAATGGACATTTCTAAGTAATTATGGAAATGCCCGTCTCAGCGTCCACGCGACGGCTCTGTACGCTCTGTGTTCCATGATGGTGGCATTGAGTCTAAACACACATGCCACGCACTTCCGTCATTACAACTGATTATCCATAATCAACATCTAAATATACCACCAGCACTGGTGAGAGAACACAGACCTCCGGAGCAAAATCGCCTTTCAAACATTGGGCTCGCCACAACACAAGGAAAACATTTCCCAACACTGAAGAAAGAAACGCTTCAGCTCCCCCAAAATAATAAATAAGTCAGTTTTGCTTTTCAGTGGCATCACTCCTAATCACAAGTATTTGTTGATTTGACAGGCAGTGGGAATACAACTTTAGATGAGACGGCATAAGCATAAATTCTCGTGTCAAGTGTGGCAGTGCAGCACAAGCAAAACACAAGAGAACCAGAGCTACCGATTTTCTCTCTTCTTTTCACACGTTAGGACAAGACTGGGGAAAGAAAAGACTCCTGGTGTCCGCTGAAAGTCAGTTAGCGGCAAATCCTGACATTTGAAATTAAACCTTGGTCCACTGATGACCGCAAAACAAAGAACAGACGAGGAAATGCTTCATTATATCTGTGTGAGCCAAACATTTATCAACAGCAAGACGATCTCAACGAGGACAAAACAAAAAAAAAACAAAAAAACAAAAGCATCCATATGTGCGCAGGACTAAGAAAGAGACAAAACACAAACATGTTAGCGTAAACTATCAAATGTGTCATTCATCATCATGCATATTCATGCTGCCGGGTCTGGAACTCGAAAAACTCGACACCGGTGTGTCTCCTATAGGTCCCAACAGTGCACATGTGGGTTTTTGGTGGGGTATCAGCTTAAAGAAAAACAGACACTCGTATTATTGGTGTTTGCGAGATCAAATTCACAGCTGAGAGAATATTTACTTATGTCCAAATATTTACGCTGCAGCAAATATTTATGTTCCGGGGTCTCCGAGAAACTTCATGCATTCACACTTTCATGACTACACTAACGCAAAGAGTTAAAAAAAAAACAGGAAGCGAGCCGTCCCGTATGTTAAACAGACAAAGCAAAACAAAGTCTGTGTGGAAGTGGAACCCTAAATACATACAGTAAAGTTCCAGCCAGCTCTAAACAAACACAAAGGTACACATTTGAAAGAATTTGTTCCACTAATAACTACCATCTGGTGGACGGCAGATTTTCTTCAATGTCACTACAAGTTTAGATATTGCACTGTTTTTATAATGACATTTTTCTTGTTTTCGTTCATTTATTTTGACGAGAAATAACTGGCGTGGTGGATGAAACGATTCGTCATGATTTATATACATTATAGCACAGAGATGTGCCAGATTTATGACAAAAATAATAATAATTATGGTAAAGCATACAACTTTTCCTACTTGTCTAACTAATTGTATAAATTCAGAACTATTCGCCTTAAGCCAGAAGACACTCACTGACACTCACCATATATTTACTAGGGAAAAAAGAATGCGTCTTACAATTGTTTCTTTGATGACTAAATCGTTTAAACTGTTTTAACACTAGCTCACAGTATGATGCTTAAATAGTTATTGAGCTATTCACGCCAATATTTTTGTTTTTACTATTATCAAAAATGCACGTCTAAGCTAAGGAGCCATGATATTATATTATTATCAACAGGGTGGCTGAGAGAGTGGATAGCGGGCCGGGGGGGGAGGGGGGAGAACCATAAGAATACATTCCAAGGTCTGTCAGGTAGGAAAACATTACATTAACAGTATGTGTCAGGATTACACATGATTATATGTGGTGAATAAATAACCAACCATTCGTGCCACTTGGAGCCAGCTGACTATTAAACCAGCGAGGAACCAGCAAATGAACTCCATTTTTTTTTTTTAGGAGTCTCTCATCTGATTCTCTGCCTCGCAGCTAGACTTCACTTCCTGTCAGGAAGACCCCGTGACCCCGAGCTCCTCCAACACAACACACCCCGCCGCCGCTCCTGCTCTGGCTGCATAGTTGGCAACGATAGGGAGCCGGCAGAATTAAGTGCCAGTTGGTGTTACTGTGTTTTCTCTGCGTCTCGCAGGAGAGAACCTTTTCAAAGAAATATACAGCACGATATTATCCTCTGAAGTGGAGAGTGACGGCGGGGACACTGAGCCGCGTGGCCTGGCTGTAAAGAGGCAGTGGAGCGGATCACAGGACGAGGGCAAACGGGGAGGGTTTGAAAAACAACACTCTGATTCGCACTGATCTTGAACATTGGGAGTCTCTTAAACTGCACAGTGGGGGTGTGGGTCTGACTGTGAGGAAAATGACGGGGAAAGTGTTTTTGTCCCTCAGTTTCATCACATTCCTCGCCACTTCTCTTTCAGCTCGACATGTGGCTCATGCAACACGGTCTGCTCTTGAGCCATCAAAGCAAGCGAGACCCAGAAATATGTCCACTGACAGACATATAGAACAATTCAAACATGAGACTCCACTTTCACTGACATAACATTCTACATAGCAACTAATAAAACAAATGTAACTATACGTATACTTCAACCTGGTGGTTGTTGGCTTTTATTTCCAGGTTTTCTCAGATTATACTAATGACTTCATCCAGTATGAATACATGTTCCCCGACGGCAGGGGTTTCAAATTCTATTCCTCCACAACTCTGTACTTCTAACCTAGAGGTCAAAGAGTCAGGGGTCAGGAGGAGCCAAGTGTTTGGGGAGGTCAATGTCTTTCTCCCTGCTGACTGAGAGAGAGTGGTGCCCATCTGTTAAACAGGTTAACTTTAGTAAGGCTGACTGGGAACATATGATAACGTGTGCTCATTGCATTAGCGAGTTAACGTTGACGTAATTGAATTACTTTTTAAGGATTCGTCCGCATCAGTGGACACGAGAGAGCGCTATTTTCTGTTGATGAGTCACCGAAGTAACTCGAAGTAACTCGAAGTTAACCACAAGTCCAAATAATAACACTAAAATAGTAAACATGTCATTCCTATTGTGTAAATACTGGCTAATGAAACTGCATATCTCAAGTATAACTAGTTCTATATAGAAATACATTAATGTTTATGGTTTTTTGCAGCCAGGACAATATAACATGTGTGTGAATTATAATGATAGCATGGAAGACTGGGTATAGGCAGAGAAAAACATTGAGCTTTATGCACATCATGCTAAATCATCATGTTGAGCTGACTTTGTTCTGTTTGTAGTAAAGCTAAAGGTTAGCACTCAAAACAATCCGTCAGAAATGGATTTGACCTCTGGACATTGACCAAAGGTTGTTGCGATGTACTTTACACAAGTCAGGATCACAGAGGTGGACTGTCCCATAGCGTGGCAAAAAGGAAGTAGTTTCTGGTTGTTGTGAACCCGCTACTCTCCAATCTAGTGTTGACCATCAGAAACCAGCGGCCAACACTCCACAATGCTCTCCATCCACTCCACGTACAGGATGCATCTTTGATAAATGGCAGAAGGATGGATGGGCTGACAGAGGGGCCGGACAATAACGGCTGATCTACAGGACACAAATGCAGCTACTGAGGAGATTTATGGGCCCCTGCTCATCGTAGACTGTCCAGTATCCGATGAGATGATTTCTCAGAGCTCTGGACGAACGATAGCGAGCGCAAGGAAAAGCGCTTTCTCTTGTCCTGGCGCATTATTTATTAATCAGATGTTTTGGGTGGAAGCCATTTCAAGAAGTGCACCCAGGAAACAACAGGCTGGTCGTAAATATGACAAAGACGGGAGAAAACAAGTGTGAGAGGGAGAGTGAAACTGTCAAAGTGAATCAGGGGCATGGAGGAGGGGGGGGGATGGAGGGGAGAGCAGCTCTTTACATCCAAGACCCTCAGCAGACGGAGTTCAGCGGAGAAGTCTTATGATACTCATGTAATATGCAAGAGATTTAAGGGAATCACATTCTATAAAGCTCAAGAGTTATGACGTCTTAATGCTCATGTTAACTCTTATTGGAGTTTTACATAAAAGCAACTCAGCTCAGTATGATTGTTTTCTTTGGCTTATTTTGATAGTTGATAGTTAAGTGAAGCTTCTTTTTCTTTTCAAACAAATATTCACTGGATTACTCCGCTGATTAGTTAATTATGTAAATAATAAAAAGTTATGACCCTAACACATGGTACATTTTAAATACGCAACACAATGCCAAGAGGACAGCCAAGTGCTAGATCCAGTAACTTTATTGTGTATTTTTTTTTCCGGGTGGGGTTGGGGGGGGTTGGGGTTCAACACTCAAGACACAACAACAGTTTACGATCATTAATCCTGTCTTTGTGTATTCAGGATCAATATTAGAGTGGAGAACAAGGCAGCATTCCACCCCAGCAGTTAATGTCTGATCAAAATGGTCCTTTAATTGGGATCACTGTTGTCGTTGTTTAGAAATGAAGCACTATCAAACAGCGGTTTACAATCCCCTCCTCAATGCCAAGCTGATGTGGCTGCCAATGCAACTTTCATAAGATCCCTGATTAAAAACTGCTCTGCAGTCCCCTGCCTCCTGACCCCTCACCCTGCCTCCACTCAATCTCAAAGCTTGGGAAATTAATTAAAATTTCACAGAGACGGTATCACATCTCCAATGAATGTGTGGAGGGGGGAGGCGGAGGGATGGAGGGGTGTGGGACAACAAAAAAAAAAAAATCAATCATAATCATCTCTTCTTCCTTTAGCCAGCCGTCCTGAAGGCGTCACAAGATGGCCACAGAGGCACTTCCTGTGAGAGAATTGAGCGCTTCCTGTGCCAGAGGGCCCAACAAACTTTACTAAATAACGTCATCAATCACGGCACAGGCTCACTCTCACTGCCCCACAAGGAGAAACAACACACAAATAATTATACATCGTAATTTAGCCCAGAGGAAAGTCTGTCCCTGGTTTCCTCTGTTCCCCAGTGAGAAACAGTATCACCCCCATCTCTGTTCCCCCTTACACAACAATAAAATTACATTTGCATTAGCTGTGAGAGAATTTGGTTGGATGATTTATTGAAGCAATCAACACTACGCTGGCCAATCCCGGGTCCTCTCACTGAGCGAGCCAGAGTGTGTGTGTGTGTGTGTATGGTAGCAATTGGGTGGGGAGGCTTGAAGCTCAGAGAGAGGAAGAAATAGCTTGGGCTGGGGACCAAAGGGGGAAGCAAGGCTTGAGCTGTGCTGCAGAGCAATCACCCAGATTCTGCCTTTGATTAGATTAGCATTAAACAACACCCTGACAGATATGACAAATAGGTGCATTAGAGCCTGTCATTCTTCTCCCTTTGGTTTTTATATCTAGCTTCACACTCGTGCTATTCCGTCGTCTCTGGACGTAGCGGCGCTTGCTCTCCCTCCATGTGTCCCACTACGGCACAGATCCACGCACACCTACTGAAATGCAAGCAGATGTTCAATCTGCCTGTATTACCTTTGTGAATAATGAGAACCAAAGGGTTAAAAGGGGGGGAGATGGTGTGGAGGGAAAAGGCACCATTTATTTAGAAAATAACACTGATAAAATAAAAATAAAGTGCATTTAGTGAGGAATGTGTGTCATTAATCAGGAGGGATTTTGTATGATTGGATATCTTTGTTTAATTCATGTGGTGTTTTAAACAGACAGACACGGAGGGTTATTATCTGTTGTCCTTGTCACTGTGTGTGTGTGTGTGTGTGTGTGTGTACGGAATACTGTGAATAATCCTTTTATAGAAAATACTTTTACAGGTAAATCTAAAGCACTCTATTTAGGTTCACACGCAGCAACTTAACAGCCATCAGTAGCTTTGCAACTCCTAACGCTAATCTGCCATCCTGGAGTGATCTATCGACGTCCTCAATCATTGATCCTCCCACGCCTGCTTATGATCCCTGAATTAGTATTCATGAATCCGACAGCAGGTAAATAAACTTGGCAACAAAACACCCACAAGACAACAGAGGAGCGAGGGATAATCAATGCAAAGCACCATCAAATCTACATTATCCCTTCTCATCAGTTTGGTCGAGGCCACAAGGGCCAGCGCTTGGGTCAGAGGTGATGCGGACAGGTCGGCCACCCTTGACCCTCAAACCAATATTTGCAGCCAAAGACGCCTTCTCTCCGGTTTCCCTGCCCTCAGTCAGCGATGGGGTTGAGAGAGGAAAAGGTAGACGTGCTGGTGTGGAGGAAAGATAAGATGCTGGATGGTTCTCTGTCCACTCTGGGCTGTGGATTTACTGCACTCAAGGTGAGCCCAATAAATCAGGAGTGGTGGTGGTGGTGGTGGGGGGGACCAGGATAAGAAAAGATAAAGATGCAAGACTTGCCTGTGAACACAGAAGCATGACGAGCTCCACTACCGAGCTGCTGGACTTCATACACATCAGGCCTGGAGACAAAAAAACAAACAGAGTCAGAATGAACTTTACTTTTGCTTTATTTTTAAGTTTAATGAGGTTTCTTAGTAACTTGTGGGGAATATCAGTGCATGCACATACACACGTGTGCAAACTGAGAGGGATTATCTAACGTTGTGCCATCTGCAAGGGAGCAGATAGTATTGATGGGCCTAATGAGCTGACATGATGTTACTGTAAACTAATACATATTTGGGCCTTGTATTACAGGCCTGACATGGCCAGCATATGTCCCATTGATCCCTAATGGCGAATCCTAGGCTTTTAGAGGTTAGGGGGGCCACTAGTGTCCAGAGTCTGCAGCAGAGGCACAGACGGTAAGAAGGCAGAGTAGCCCTTTGGTCATTCAGCTGCAGCATTGCACTTGAAGACAAACACACATGCATGCACATGCACACGCACGCACACACACACACCTCCCCCTGCCCTCTCTTCAGGCCCCCCTGCAGCTATCAATCAACTTTCCATTTTGTTTGGTGGCAGCAGACATCCCAAACACTGCTATTAGTGGCCTGGCCTCTGACCTGGCCCCCTGGAAACCTTCAGCACAACTACCAGCTTCGGCTCAACATACACTCATCGCAGAATTGGATTAACAGGCTGGATATGTTATTGTATTTAAATGATGTCAGCATTTGCAAGATGTACCACCCAAAAGGTTTACAGTCCCTGGTTGGCTTCCCTGTATCTGCACTGTGTCTCTGTGATGCTGAACTCACTTGTGCCCTCAATAAGGAGCTCTTGTCCGTGGCTGCCCAGCAGGGTCCGAGAGAGGAAGGGGGCAAAGTCCACAAAAATCTCTCTCAGCAGAGGAGCCGCCTTCTCCAGAGCATGCTCCAAACGCTCCGAGATACTACAAATGTGGGAATAAAAAAGCCAAACAGCACATAAACACATGGACATTGTGCATAATTAATAGTACGAAACAACACTGCATCAATTATGCAACGATAAAATACAATGCAGCATGCAACTGAAAATAAAATGTCAATTCATAAATATAATCTGGAAAATGTTTAATCACAAAGCAACAAAAATATCCTTAAAGGTTTTGTGCACTCATGTGCATGAATAGGTGATTTTGTGTGCGTGCGTGTGTGTGCGTATGTGTGTGTGCGTGTGTGTGTGCGTGTGTGTGTGGGTGTGTGTAGCACAGGAGAGGAAGAGAGGGAGAAAAGAAGATGAATCACCTCATATTGGGGGCTGTGTTCTGGGTCACAGGGGAGAGTGGGGGGACAGATGGCAGGCTAGAGCTGCCTGGAACCTGGCCGCCTGCTACAGGGAGAAACCAAAGAACTCTGTTATTAGTCTGGATGTTGGACAAGAATAGGACAACACACACACACACACAGAGAGAGACAGGCACACAATTTATTATACGTACATGGTAGCACCATAAACCTGTGTGGAAACGTGCCTCTTATGAAATAATACAATAGTCTCCATTCAAATGTATAGGTCAGGAGGATTTATGGTGGAACAGGCCAAGTGGGAGAAGTATCATTTAATGGTAAGATAGTGGACGATGTACTCGGAACACATTCATGATGTAAACCTTCAAACTGTACTCAGTGTGAGCATCTTTAAATGTTGTGTTTGTGTTGATGTGACTCCAGTTTTACACCTGTGTTGGAATGTGAGACGTTAAAACTGGCTGTAATCTTTTTTTGAATTGTTTTTCCTCATTAAGTCACAACATACCAATTTAGCCCTGTGGGCTGTTTTTGTGACTGTTTCATTATACGACTAAAATGTGCTTTACGACTTAATTCTGGAGACAGAGGCATACGAGGTACAAAGTCCATGTTTGATTGATCTGGCAGTAAATTCACTTCCTTGTGGCTCATAAATAAGCTAATGCCCAGTTGAATATGGAGTGGGGGATACCTCCAGTGTTTCAGCGGGCTTGTTTTTCCAGCCAGGACAGTCTCCGAGCAGGGATAACTCTTCGGGAATGACAGACAGTGTAATGTCGGCTGGAATGTGTGTGTGCGTGAGTGTGTGCATGTAAGGTGTTAAACAGTGCCATGTGGGCCTGGTGAGTGTGTCCCTCTCGAGCTTAAGTAGCTCCTTCAAACAGAAAGGAGTAAACGAACGGCCCCATTAGTCCTCCCACTGCCCCACTAAAGCACACACGCACTCAGAGAACGTATTTACTCATCACTGCTCACTGACACCAAACAACTGATGCACACAGCTGTACAGTTACTATTCACATTCATGCACATGCACGCACACCTGATTTTACAATAAATGCAAGCTCTCCTAAAAACCACAAACCCATCACGTCACTTCTTTTCATCACTCGTTTACAGTGACACATGCAGAAAGAAGACAAAAACCTTATTTAATGTTTAACATTTAATTTATATTTAAAAGGTCTATCTTTTAAGATACATTTATTCTATAAATAAAAATGATATATCATATGTGCACGTGTGTGTGTGTGTTCACTCACAAGCTGCAGCTTCAGCAGAGATGCTCTCGGAGGCGTCACCAGAAGACACCACAGCGACGCTGTCCATAGGTGTCCCAGCGGACACAGAGGCAGCAGTCACTGCTGGGACGGGAGTGGACATGCTCGGCAATGACGCCATGCCTGCTTTCTTAGGTGCAACGATGACACTTCTGGAGGAGAGACAAGACAAGTTATTGATTTAATTGTAATCCTGAGACAAGGACTGTCGGAAAATGCATAAGATATTGGCCCGGTAGACTGGAAGAGTCATTACAGTCACTTCTTCGTTTTTTTTTTGACACAAAACGCATTAAACACACTGGGGTATTGCTTTAAGTCCAGAGACTCTCTCAGTTTTAAAGGCTTTGTAGAAAATATACCTTGCAGGAGTCAGTCATAATAACAGTTAATGTGTTGTCATAGTTACCACAAGTGTGTGATTAAATTAAGAGCAGTAAACCATCTGCAGTAGTATCTTCTACTTGAATGCAATCCTTCTAAATCGGGCTAATATTGGTAATTTATCGCAGCTGATGGGATATTATTCTGTTTAATTCAGAATAATTAACTTTGCAGACATTAAATACTTTCTCAAATTAAAGGTTTCCTAATTTCTTACTTTCTAATCAAGGAACAATTTCTACAAAAGAAAAAGACAAATATTTGATTTTCCTTTTTTAACTGTGCTTCTGGTGATCAACTCACAAGGTGTTGTGGTTTGATATGCAGCACAAGCTCACATGCAACTTACTATTATCACAATTATAAATAATAATAATAATAATAATACATCATACTTATATAGCGCTTTTTTGGACACTCAAAAGAAGCCTTATTTATACAAATCTATAATGAAACTAATCAACTATAAAGTGTAGTAGGGCTGTGAAATAAATGCACAAGAACAATAATAATAATACAGATCAAAGCTTTCTATAACAAAAACCCCACATGGTTATGAGGATAGAGGGACAACGTTACCATCTTGTGCCTGTTAAGTATTAGGAAGTGTTTCACGTCGTGATTTGATAAAACTGGGCAGAGTTCAAGTCTTACCCGGCAAACAGCAGTTGGGAGGAAAGCAGCATGCAGATAAGCTGTCAGTTTGGACCAGGGCTCTGACAGACCACTGGCCATATCAAAGCAAGTCTGGCCCTGCTTGTCAGTGCTGACATAAGGGACGCGGCGTCTAATCACTGGCTACTGCTCACTCTCAGACACACAAACCAAACCAGGTTTACCAAGATATGCAAGAATGCATCAAATGCACATCATTTGAATATAGAGACAAAAAAAAAAAAAGGGACGGATGGATGAAAACAGTTAAACACACAAGGCCACATACAGCACTTGCATGCTCCCCAGAGTATGTATGCTTTTATATGCACACAAGATGAGAGAGAGAGAGAGTCTGGTTCCCTGCGGTGCAGACAGAGAACTGGCTGCGGTATCAAAGGCTGTTTTCCGTTGATTTAAGGCAGCTGATCAGATCTATTAAAAGTTACTGAGAATGTTAAACCCTGACAGCTGACCTTTGAATCAAGTGATCTATGATATGAGAACAACAGAGCTGCGTATAAATTCCAGCAGCGAGATAGTTGTGTTTTAAATACATACACACAGTGAGAAGGTCCAGAATGATGCATATAAAAAAAAAGGTAGAATGAATATCAGTTTTGATCAAAGTTGGAGATTCAAGTATCTGGTGAGTTGTTTTTTTCTGTTTAGATAGTGAGGAGTCTGGATGGTGATATCAGAGAAACAGGGCGGCGCCGACGTGAAACACCCCAGGTGTCAACAGCAGGAGAAATACAGAGGACCCCTGCTGTGTGGGAGTGTGTGTGTGTGTGTGCAGGAGTGTGTCAAAATGTCTTTGAATACATGCACACGAGTGCACAAATAAAAATGAGTGCACAAGCCTGTGCGAGTCTGCCAGTGAATATATCTGTGAATGCGCTTGGCCTTCCATCTGTTCAACAGCAAAGGCCAGTGAATTATTCAGGAGGTCATTAGCCACACTTATCATGAGTGGGCCGCCCCAGTCGATTAATCAGCCGTCAGCGGCCCCACTCGCCCCACAAACAGGAGCTCAGGGCAGTGCATGCATTTGGTGTGTGGGTGTGTTTGCCAAGGCTGAGGCTGAATTATTTAAGGGCTTTAACCTGCGATGGATAAGTGCAGTAAGCACTGTGATTCCAGTAATCTCTGCTATTTCAGGTAAAACAAGTGTAAGAATGAGTGAGCGCGTGTCTGTGTGTAAAAAAAAATACTGTACATTTCTCTAGAGTGTTGACCTCGGAGACAACCCAAGCACACGCATGTTAAACGCTTAGAAAAATGTTGTTCAGTGACCACGTGACACTTTCAATATTGACTCTCTGACACTTAGTCGAGCTGTGATAGGATGATGATGGTAGCATGAGAAGAGTCATATTTTACTCAAGTTGCAGAAAAGTGGAGGTTTTTGTTTTTCTGCAACTAACGATTATTTTCATAATCGATTAATCTGTTGATTATTTTCTCGATTAATCGTTTGGTCCATAAAATATCAGAAAACCTTAAAAAATTTTGATCGGTGTTTGTTAAACCTGGACATGATGATGTTCTCAAATGTCTTGTTTTGTCCACAAACCAAAATGATTGACTTTTAATGATTTCTTTGTTATCCAGAGCAAAGGAATGAAGAAAATATTCATATTTAAGAAGCTTAAACAGTCAGAAATCTTGTTTTAATCATGAAAAAAGCTTCAAACCGATTAATCGATTATCAAAACAGTTGTCGATTAATTTAGTGTAACAAGTGTATATGTAAATAATTGATTAACAAAAAAAAAGTAAAACTAACCTTTCTGAGGTCAAGTTTGAATATGTGTTTAAAGTATTTGTGTCATTGTGCGTTTCAAACTGCCATCAGGTCTGTTGCATACTTATAACTTTCATTTAAATGACATTTTGAAGTCTACGGCACACATACATAGGCTCACACCATTTGTGAAGTGAAAATAAAAAGGGAGCTCTCTCTTCATTGTTAGGTCGTGTTTGTGTTCCACGTGCTTACACTCGCTCCCTAAGCAGTACATTAACAACACTTCACCACCAACGCTACTCATCTTTACATCAACTCTCACACGCATATGCAGACTCTGCGGCCAGGAATGCAAACAACTACACCATGTATATCCCAGTGTCTAACACTCACATATTCTGCTGCACCACGCAGCCTAAATCACTGACTTGTACAATGACACTGTTTAGTTCTGGTTAGTGTCAGCAAATATTTGCAGACTGGCTGTCATAACAGGGGCATGGCTGAGAAATGGATGGGAGAAATCCAGCAGGTCTCCACTAGTAAATAAATCAGAGGGGGATAATACACCCTCTGACCCACCACCACTAGTTTTTATCTGAGGCAGAGCCCTGCTTTCTTCACGCATTGGTCTCATAAATTCAGTCCGTTGGGTAGGCAGAAAGTTGCCATGTTTTGGCAGGAGATGTCAGTGCAGAATGTCACGGTATCACTGGGAGACTTACTGGTGAGTAGCAGATGCTGTCAGTGATAGAGTCATTACAGCAAGATAATAAACACCGTTAAAGCCCAGCGTTATGTGTGGTAGGTAGGACTGGTGAGGGCAAGGACCAGAGGCAGCTGATAAAGAGTTGTAAACTCAGGAGATAAGAAAATAAATATAGGCTCAGAGCCAGTGAATGATATGGATGGAAGGATCAATTTTGAATCACTGTCGCTATGGGCTCATGGATATTCTACATTTTCATATTGTTATCAAACAAAGTGTTTTAATACTGCAACTTATTTTGTTTGTGCCATAAAACTCCACTGTTGTCTAAAAACATTAAAAACACTGCGGCTTGGATCATTAAACTATTAAAATGAAAAGTGAGCTGCAATGCAATAAGGTGCGCTTGTGTGAACATTGTGGGAGTAGCTTTCTTTCAGCCGGGGTAAAAGTTTGCTCCATGAAAAACGCTCCCATAGGCAGCGAGCAAGCTGTTAGTCTATGTTCTCCAGCTCTCCTGACGTCCTCTCTTCCTACTGAGTGTGCTCAGCGGACAGGAGCCAGTCTAATCCCCCTGATATGAGGAGCGCTCTGAGACCTGACAAAGCATTCCTCAGATAAAGACATGCGATCACAGAGATGCTGTGGAATTCCCACACAGTGCGTGTGTGTGTGAGAAAGAGCAAAAAGAAACAGAGAAATGTTTCTTCAGTACATGAGAACCTTGACTTGACATCACCCCTATGGAGACGTCTTTCTCTCCCCTTCTCCCATCCCTCTCCCTTCCTCTCACTCTTTCCCGCCCCCCCCCCACTCCCTCTTCATCTGCCCGTTGTGAATGAGAATGTCTGTCTCAGAATTAACGCTGCAAATGCAAACCAGACCGGTGATCACCTGGGCCCGTCTGTGACTTCAGTATCCCACTCTGCTTTTAAAGCCTTAGTCCTGACTGTTCACCCCCGCACCTCCAAATGCACATTACACAGCTTTTATGCCAGAGAGAAGAGGGATATCCCTCTCCTAATGTTAGACAGGCACAGATGAGGAGCAGAAGAGACGAAAAGGACAGTTGTTAAATATCTGACATGGTGGGGAAAAAAAAAAAAACTCTACATCCCTACAAAGAATCTCAGGAGGAAAAGAAGTGGAGATGAAAGCCTCTGAAGATACCACGCTTAATCACCCAGCATGTATGTTGTAATAGATGATGTGAAACTGGGATGTTTAAGGTTCACTTCAATATTCAGGCTCATCAGAAAGTGTAGCTGTCAGCAAAGGCTTACGGACACGTACGGCAGAAATTACCATTATTTTATAGTTTAGGATTATTAGCGAAACAGTTCATGTGCGTGTGTGTCAAGCCATGTCTGAACTTGTGCCCTCACCTATCAAAGGAAATGGACTGTTCTCGGGCCGCGTCGTCCACGCTGCCTAGGAACGCAGGCGGCAGCAGACTTGGGTCCACCAGGATGTCATCACCCGGAGCACTCACGAGGCTGCGCAGAATGTCCTTCACATTCTTGCCCTTTGAATCAGAGGGCAGCGCGGGTCTGACCTCAGACGACAGCGTGGACAGGGCCTCCGAGATGGCGTCCGGGCCATGCGTCGCGCTGGACGACGACAGCTCTGCCTCGCTCGCCGCGGTCGAGGTGTGGTCGTCGCCGATGCCGGAGTCATACCGCCGGAGAGAGACGCCGTTTTCCACTTCCAGTCCACCGGCAGTGGCGATGTTGTCTAAGAAGACACGCGTGATAAATTCAAAAAATATAAGCAATAAGTCTACAAAGAAAAAGAAAAAATAACAAACAATACAAAAATAATATAAATCACAAAAAAAACAATGTTATATTGTTTCCTGAGGGACTTTTTTAATATAATATCATTCTGTTAGAATTATTTAAATAAAACCCAAAAATGCTTAGAAACTGCTGCATGTCAACACACATAAATATTTCCTTGGAGCTGTTGTTTACCTGTGCTCCTGGAAGACTGGGAGCGCTGAGGGTGTTTCTTATCATTGTGCGGCTCCAGGATGTCACGGTACTTGGACACCATGAGGACCGAGATGAAGTACACGACGGCAAGAGCCAGAAACTGCGCCTGCTTACTGTCCTCCTGGAACAAACGACACACACTAAATGACCTGTCGGCGATTATGTGTGAAAGCGGTGACGGTGGAGTCGTGTCATGGTGGCTATGCATTTTCAGTTATGTGTGTATACGACGCTTGAAATGTGGTCGATGGGACTCTCACAATATCTCTGAAGACGACAGCCCTAAGGCGGTTGATGTCCATGTCCTGCAGCAGTCGGTCCAGGTCTCGGACTGGAGACATTCCACCTGTCACTGCGTCGACGGGACTCTGCATTTATGCGGGACAAAATAAAACCATTACCACATGTTATTGTCCAGTGAAGTCCACGAGCACCGCTATATACCAATCAGGATGTTTACTAATCCATGTGCACTACAGTACATGGAGTAGGTTAAGGTTTCACAGCTTAGGGAAGCTGTCCCTCCTGGGATCATGTCCTTAACATAATGGCTTTTCTATAGAGCCACTGCATTATATATGAGCTTTAACACCCAGTTCAGGGAAGAACAACATTTCTTTACTGGAAGTCACTGTATCAAATCAAAAGGGCCAATGACACAAAACTGCTCTGGTGTAACAAATAGCGGCCACTGCGGTAATATAAGAAGTTATGAGTTAATGCAATAGTACTTGGTGGTTGTTGGAGAGCAGTCCAAAGGACAAGGCTCCTCCTGCTTTACGATTAAAAAAAACTCTGAGAGTTAAGAGGAGTGAGAGGAGATTACTGAGATTTTTTTTTGCATTGTGAGGAAGCGCTGCAGTTGTACTTGGTAATGAAGTGATGACATAATCTGGATTACTTGCCTGCGCAGACACAGACTTGGACGTTCCAATCGCAGCGCTGGGCGCGGCTGCGTAGTTGCGCGCTGTGCATTCCGAGCCGTGCTTACATAGGGCTTGCTGACACTCCAGACAGTTTCTCACTGCCATTGCACACACTGGAAAAGGGGGACAGCAGAGCAGACATTCAGGCACAATACACATAAAGTAAGTCCCTTTCAGAGAAATATCTAAACGGATTATAGAAAACCCCGCTCATAAACTGAGAGACCGCAACGGGAGAAGCTGAGAGAGATAAAGCTGAAAAAGTGGGGCCACAACAAGGTCAGTGCTCTGGCCAACTCTGGCAGCATCATTCACTCTTCTCTGCTCCACCTCTCCTCCCAAGGTCATAGTGCAAGGGTGTGCTCTTGAATCACATCCACTGTGCAGCTCCTATAACAAATGACACTGTTACAGTGTGCACATGCTGAGTAGGCAGCAAGATACGTCCTTCACAGCAAAAAAAAAATATCTTGTGTTACGACAAAGTATCGGTGGGTTCAAAACTAGCACACTTACCATTTGTAATCTAATGGAGTGCTCTGCTGCTGGAGCCCCTCCCACCCCCTACTGTTCTATACTTGACAACTGACAAATGTTAACTCTGAGCCATTTAGATTACGAAGAAGGGAATTATTCTGCCTGGAAATGGGCTCACTTTTTCCATTAGGACTACTCTTTCATACAGCCATTTATAAAAAAAAAAGAAAAAAAAGAGGACAGAGGGAGGGGTGGAGACGCTAAAACCTTGTTACAGTCTCCCAAAATCAGATTAGGTGCCAGCAATGGGGAGCGCATACCTCATCAAATATTCATTTCATAACGACTGCTTTCTAAAGCAGGACCTGTAGGACGATGGCATCGCTTTCCTGCGAAAGCCTAGAGCAGCGTAGGTAACGGGATAATAGTCTGAGAAAAGAAGAGAAGCTCTTTGTATAACATGTTTCCACTCTGACAGCCTGTTTGTATGTAACCTTCACTGTAATGAGAATCTAAACGCAACACCATATACCTGAATGTGCACCACGAATCAAGAAATGATTTAAATCAGTGTAAAGGTGAAGCATTCATTTGTTCTGGTTAAGGTTAGGGTTAATATTTTGGTCAGAATGGAAGTCAATGAGGATCCTTAAAAGAACAGCTGTGTGTGTGTGTGTGTACTGTGTTTGTATGTATTTGTCGAAAAGATTCACCATAGAAAATGAATAATGCAAGAATTTCATTATCTTTTATTCAGCCAGCACGTGTTGGCTTTTGATGCCGTCAGAGGAAACTTTAATAGCCCGGAACAGAAGGCAGCGAAAAGGCCCCGGGCTACGACGCAGTACAGTACAGCCAAGGCCATTATGGAGAACTCACTACATCATGATAGCAGCCATTTTAGAGTGCTGCCATGTAGTGGGGTTATAATAACAAGATAAGAGAGTGCTGATACTAGCAGAGTGAAAGAGGAGAGCAGATGAAGACGGTGAAAGGAAGACGAAAGCAGAGAAGAAAGAGACAATACAGAAGGGAGGGTCAAAAAGGCCACAGGGAGCCATGACTGGTGCTAACACGCGAGGCTACCGCCAACTGATATGAGGTGGATCGATGAAGAGGGGAGGACAGAGGGCTTAGTAAAATGAGGCGATAAAAGAAAAAAGATGAGTGGAAACGGCTGAAAACCCAGCAAGTTTGTAGACAAACAAAGAGAAATGATGCGCGAGATAAAAGGCTAATTAAAAATGTAAGAAATAAGGAGAGGCCAAATAAAACAAGAGCCATTAGAAGTCATATCACACACTTCTCTTTTAAGAAACAAATCATCTTGTTCTAAAAACTTGATATTCCGGGAAAAAAGTGCTCACCAAGACGCAGACACTGTCGGAGGATGCCTCCCGACGACATGTTTTTCTCTGCCTCGATCTCTGTGAAGTTGAGGGAGCTTGCAAAGATGAGAACATCCACCAGGTTGATGAGGCGCTGTAAGAAGGTGACTGAGGCCTCCACTGTCAGACCCTGGGATGGCTCAATGTTCTCCAGTTCATGCTGGGAATAGAAAGAGGAAGGATTACATGGAAACAAATGAATAAGTGAAAAGGTAAAGTTATAAAGTATAACATCAGTGAGACGATTTCAGACGATTTTTTAAAATAAATAAATAAATAAAAGCGAACAAAGGTCATACTTTAATTTTACAGTTGGTGAAAAGAACACAGTGAACTGATCCGGTCAATGGCAAAAGCAAAGATTCATGTAGGAGAGGCACAGTCGGCGAGGTCAGACGAAACAAAAACAAACTAACAATGTTAGGCTGCACCTAACTGTAGTCTAATGCGATTGAGAAAGGTCAATGTGGATGGATAACTTCCTGTGACTGGAGCGATCAGCTAAATCATTACACAGCAACAGAGAAAGAAGTCAGGGAGCACAAACTTCTACCAACGCCACACGGT
The DNA here is from genome assembly GCF_019176455.1 of Solea senegalensis. Lineage (NCBI taxonomy): Eukaryota > Metazoa > Chordata > Actinopteri > Pleuronectiformes > Soleidae > Solea > Solea senegalensis. Next base: position 23,755,350 of record NC_058026.1, read on the forward strand.
TGTCTTAAAATCTGTTTAGTCCGCGCACCGTACGCTACACCAGACACAAACACACAGGTTGGAGGACTCACAGAGGAGGAGGTGGCAGCAGACAGCAGAGGCAAAATGCCTCCACAAGCCATGATGAGGTTGTCCACCACCTGAGAGATGAGGTGTATGCTGTTGTGGACAAACACGACGTTCTCGCTGCTGTTCACAAAGTCCAGAATTGTCTTTGTGGAGTGACTGAGAAGAAAGCGGCATGAAAAAGATGGCTTTGTTAATGACACACAAAGTAGAATGGAACATATTTGAAATAGAAGCCTACAGATAAAACTGTGCTCTTATTCGCTGTAATAATAACAACAACCACTACTAACCCACAATCTCTACCTGTAAACAAACATTTTATTATATGTATTTGTCTAAAGGCATCAACAGAGATACACTGATACATTTAACCCATTATCTCATTGTCTGCAGATGAGCGTTTCCTCACCTCCTCCACATCTGGACGTCTGTCTCGATAGAGAACAACAGGTCAGTGAGGAGGCGTTGATGCATGTGGGACCATCGGAACTCTGGGATACGAAACATGGTGGAGCGCGGAGCCGAGGTGCTGCCCTCTCTGGTTGGCTGACCTGAAGAACTTCCTGCTGCTGCTGCTGCTGCTGCTGACTGGCCTTGGCTCATTTCCTACAGAGAGGCACCAGCAAAACACCATTAACATAAGGTAGACCTGTGGGAAGGCAGTAGCAGGGTTTGGAACATTGGAACACCTGCAGTCCCATCATAGAAACATCATCCATCCGTCCTCTACCGCTTTATCTTCCACATGAGGGGTGGAGCTGTGCCAACCTCAGCTGACATAGAGCGAAAGGCGGGGTACACACTGGACAGGTCGCCAGTCCATCACAGGGACACAACAACCTCCCACTTTCACACCTAACGCCAATTTAGAGTGTCCAATTTGAGAAACAGAATTAAAACACAAATGTAAAAGATTTTAAAAGAACAATTTTAAAAGGGAATCGGAGGTAATGACACAGATAGTGTTAGTGGACCTGGTATAAGAGGCGTTAACCAGATTTGTTACACAGGAACACACTGTGTCTCTTGGTAACGTAGTTGACCCAACACTTATAATATAATGTGCAGATACAATGGTGGCTTTCAGGTGGAGAAAGGGAATGCTTGTGAGTCATCATCCCCTGGAATTTATGGGGACGTAACTGTATTTAAATGTGTCCATGGCATTCTGAAGTATGATAATCTCAAAAGCGTGCAGAAACAGGCAAGTGGACTTGGTGGAGAATTGTAGCTGCCTATATCTATGCTAAATGACATAGATAACAGAGAACCTTCACAGAGAGAATTCATAAACACTGATACATACTGTTGTTGGAGTGGTGCCCTTCAGTTCAAGTCTCTCGGTGTCTAAGGCCACATTAGACACATCCAGTCTGGCGATTTTAATCTCTTTGGTCTTACTGACAGAGTCTGGTTTCTTTTGAGTGTCAGAGCTGGAGACAGTGGTGCTGCTTTCTGGAGCAGTGGCCAAGGTTTCCTCTCCAGTGGTGCCAATGGTCTCCGAAGGCTGACGAGCTGAGGTTGAGTCTGTTCCCTCTGCAGCGTCTACAGATGGTAATGTGGTGTCTGTGGTGTCTGTGGTGGGCTGCTGATCTGAAGTAACGGTTTCCTCGATGGTAGAAGACTGATCATCTTCAACTTTTTCTTTGGATGCTTCTGTCACACTTTGTTCAGATGTTTCTACTGGAGACGTTTGCTCCAACTTGGAGGCTTCACTCTCTCCGTCTTTTGTGATGTTCTCGTCTTTTTCGTCACTTGTTTTAAGCTCCTTTCCATCCTGATCGCTTTTGTTACCTTCATCATCTGCGTGTTTCTCGACGTCCTCCTTTAATACTTGGCCTTCCTCTCCAGCAGCAGCAGACGTAAAAGAGGACTCCTCTTGGCTTCCGTCAACATCACTCGGGTGGGTCTGGTCACTAACAGATGACATGTCCACCAGGTCTTCATTGTGGATGGAAGCTCCGCCCAGCCCGCGATTCTCTTGACAGGCTTCGGTCTTGGGAGGCATTTGATCAGTCTCAACATCTGGTTTTGAAACCACTGCTGGTTCTGCATCTCCTTCATTTAAAGAGTCTTCTGTCATGGAGTTTGATGACTCACCTTTGTTGTGTTCACTCTCACGTTTCTCATCATCTGCTGGTGTTTGTGCATCGCCACTTGCAGGTGGAGTACAGGAGTCTCCGACAACCTCCACTGCTTTTGAGTCCACTGTTTCAGACGAGTCAGTGGCAGATGTTTGCGGACCATCATCGTCATCAGCGGAGGACACGGTCACAGCTTCCTGTTTATCCGTCTCTTCGCTCTGTGTTTCTGTATCTGCTTGTGTTGTGGTTACTTCTGTCTCATGTCCATCGCCTGAGCCGTCTCTGGAAGACCCTTGACACAATTTCTTCTCATCGTCCTCAGACCTTGCCAGGATGTTGGACACAGTGATGGCTGCGTGTCCCCTTTGATCGACAGTCTCCAGTTGACTAGGGGTGACGGTAGGACTGGACGCCGACTCAGGAGATGTCAGGGACAGTTCGTCCACTCGGAGCTCAATGACAGTGGAAGGGGCCGCCTCCTCTGCAGATGACCCATTAACACAATCCATGGTCTCAGAGCTTTGGCTCACACCAGAGACGGTTCGGATCGCGTTGGGAGAGCCTGCAGAATCGTGTCGCTGGTACTGACTGAACATGCGAGACAGATTCTCCTTGTGCTGCTCGAAGGTCACCTGCAACCACACAAGATTACATGTTCAACTGTGTGAAACATCATGACACCATATAAATATCACCATTTTGACTATCATTTCAAATGAAGACATTTTATTGAGCAACATATTTGCTAAGATTTGAGAAAACAGGTGATGATGATATAAATAGTCTGGCAGGTCAACACTACAGCCCTGAGAATATCTATACTACTATGCACTTACAGTTTATAAGTTGATTTTTAGTTACAATATAATAAATATAATTTAATACTAATGCATTTTTAGAACATTTTGTATGGTTTATATGCCTTATATGGTCACTGCTGTAAAACAGCAATCTCCCAGTTCAGATTATAAGAAACAGAGTGCTCCTCCACCCTCCCCCCCTCCCTTTCCGAAGTGCATCAGTGAACTACGGTGACCTTCACTTCCAGAAAGGATGTCATTCTTCATTTGCGTAGTAAGAAAAGAAAAACAAGACAATGGCTGGTTTTTCTGTTCGGGCTGCTGTAGACAAACTGCAGCGTAAGATGGCGGCGTCTGTAAAGTTCATCTCTAAGGTTTGAGATGAAACCAAACTATTTTAATCTTAAACTGATTATACACTTATGTAAACATACGTATGCAAGTTCTGCCAGTATAATGTACGACCCAAGGATTACACTTCTGTTACAACTTATACATACAGTAGCTAAAGTTACACAAATATGATGCAAATCTTGTGCTAAACTGGTATTACCCATTACATTAACAACTCATTTGTGCAATAATCTACACAAAATCCCAGCTGGTGTTGGCATGTATTTTACCATAAACACTGATTCCACTTTAGAGAACCTAGATATTCTCCGGACGCCATTTAGTCGTGAGCTCATTACTGTATATAAAACCGCGGGGACAATTAGTGACTAACGGTGCAACATTTAAAACCTCTCCTCTCTCTTGTGTGCAGCTGCCTACAGCCTATTAACCGCGTTCAGTCTTCTTACCATCTGATATGGGTTGACTAGACTGCTTGTCTATAACAACAATGCTCTGCAGTGGCATTTGAGGAAGAGCCCATCCATGTAAGCAGTCATAGATTAGTAGTAGATACTATTAGCGCGTGTCTGCTCGCTGTGCTGAGTGCGTGTCCAGCATTGGCAAATCCTCCCACGCCTAATTTAAGACCCTGCATTAATCACGGGGCTCGGAGGACAGAAAGTCAAAGATGGGCTGGTGGTTAGAAGGAGTGAGGTGGGGGGCGGGGGGGCGACTAGACCCACTTTGCTGCTTTTTCACCAGAGGCTATTTGGACAGAAGGAGTGAAAGAAACAAAGACAATCAGAGAAGCCAGAGACCAAAAGGAAGAAATAAAAAAGATTGCAAAAGGAGGATGAAGAAGAAAGTGAGTCATTGAGAGTGGAGGAAAGGAAAGGGAGAGAAATACGCTGATTATTTGTAATTAATTAGGCGTTATTGTTCTAAATTAGCCTGCTACACGGGTGCTCATTAATCTTCTGTAGTGGGAAGCAGTGATTGGTAATCCATAGCTTTTTTTTTTTTCTGAGGGTACAGCCTGTTCTAAATGCACCAGTAGTCCGTCTCGCTCTCCCTCTTCCTCCCTCTTTCCCCAGTGATCACACAGCAAGACCTTCTACCCCATTTGTTTTAGCTTAATTTGACATTTAGCATTTTTAACAATTAAAAAGGCAGCATTCAGAGAGCACTGCTATGGAAATTATGCAAGCGAGCGGTGCGGCGCATAACGTCATAGATTCAGGATGCAGTCTGTACATTAAGATGATGTATGTTGGCCTTAAATGCGGCTCTGCAACAGATCCAGTTACCATTAGACAGAGGTAGAATATGTCTCTGTGGGTTTTTTTGGTTTTTTTTAAAGCATTTAGCCTTGCTACAATATATAGAAACTGCCTTGGGTGGCTTAGACATCAGTGCTGATCTAATCTAATTTCATTCTACTCTGTGACTCAGACTTGCTTCAGCAGGGTATGGAAAAATGTTATGGTAATGTACAAAAACACAGTGGGCTTTTCTAATGTGACAGGTAACATGGTATTAACTGGGTACAGCATAGCCAGATCATACAAAAGATTTGAAATGCTTTGGGGGGGCATCATAAACAAAAATACATTGCAGTCGTCTCAGCTTGTTATATTATATGTATATGTATATGTATATATATATATATATATATATATATATATATATATATATACATACATATATATATATATATATATATATATATATACACATATATATATATATATATATATATATACATATACATATATATATATATATATATATATATATATATATATATATATATATATATATACATATATATATATATATATATATACATATATATATATATATATATATATATATATATATATATATATATATATATATATATATATGTAAAACCTATTAAATGTTGTTATAATTGTAATAAATAGTAATAAACAACACTAAAACGAACTTCCATTGTCTGAGCCGATCCAGAAAAAGCAGAGAAGCCACACCACAACCTGTTAGGTGAGGTCAGGGTGGTGAAGCGGTGATCTTGGGGGACCCCACAGTAGGAGCATGGGAGTCCACATTTAGATCAATAGATAGCACGCAACCACAAAACAAAGGGGAAATGGGGAGGGCAGCATGGCTCTAATCCGATTAGCTAAATGCAATTCCTCTTCCAAAATCAATGTCATCTGTAACTGCTGTGCTGGCCATGCGGTTTTTGCTCCTGTTCCCTGTGTCTTCCCTTCTCACTCCTCGTTAAAACATTTTTCTTCCCAGTTTTCTCCTGCCGACCCAAGCTACTAATATGCATAAAGCATCTACATTTCTAGCACAGCTATAACCTTAACCCTAACCACAGCTATAGAAAGACAAGCTTGCACAAAGACTGCGTACACAAAACCTGTTTGAAGCCAAAGGAAAGGGAAAAAAATCGTGCTTATTATAACACATTTCACTCAAAGACGATCAAAAGTGCAAATTGGCTCACAACTAACAGTAAAGATAACAGTGGACGCATGTCTCTTATTTAGCATCGACGTTTCTATGTGCTCACTTCCTCCTTTCTTTGTCCACCTGTCAATTAATCCATATGAAACTTCTCACCGCGAACAACAGTCTTGTGTGTGATAGCTCAACAACAGTGAAAAGTAGTGTAATGTCAAACGATTCACCTAATGTAATGTTTGGCATTCCATTAAGAACTGAATGAAGCTGAGGCTTAATATAGTTGGGAAAGATCTGTAGGTTCATATGCATCTTTGTGGATAAACTTTTCTGACAGGTGTAATGAAGTTAGTCGACAGTGGGCGTCTGAAGGATATTCACGCCTCAGTCTGTCTCTTTAGAAGATCTCCTTGTTCTCAAACTGATTTGTGTGCACGGACGGACGTGGGGCACCTTGGGTGGGTGTGAAGGTTGATAGTGGGAGGGCTGTCATGTCAGCGTGCCCACCTGCAGGAACATCTGTCTATTCAGAGAGATGCAAGTATGCAGATATGCCAAGCCTCTCATGAATGACAAAAGGGTGCCATCCCGCACGAAAAGCACACAAATGCACTAAAAATGCAACGAAAACATTGGTTTTAACTTCTGTTTTGCAAGTAGACGACACATTTTCTTATAAAAATTAATTTAAATTAAAAGCTTGTCCACAGTTCTCAGTAAAATGTCTTCATTTGTATATCAGTACACGATATACAATAGAGTCCTTATAGTACATCTGCAGGTTACACACAACAATGTACAACTGGCGCACATTCAATCACAAAACAATCAAAATCGCAATATAACTAAGCACAATCACCAAATGGAAAGACATATCCATCATATGATAAAGATAACGTTTGTGAAAAATCCGTATTTAGAGGAAATTCTACAGTGCTGCCACAAAATAAGTAATAAGTTAAGTTGAGTTTCATTTGCTGACAAACTCAAAAAAATAACTCACTTTCTTCTTCTCGAAAATTAGGGTTAAGTTGCAAAAATCATTAGTCGTAAAAATTATGACTCGTATTGCAAACGCAATCTGTCAAAATAACAACACCCTGATTTGTTTTCACCTCATGGTGCAGCGCTAACGTCAGCCTATAAGGGGTTTCACATACACTAGCTTAAGTAGATTCAACCTGAGCATTATATGCTAGAAATGCTGGAAATGCAATAATGAAAAATGCAGCTTAAAGTCTTAAAATTAAAGTATGTAAAGTAAGTAAAACTATTTTCAACACACTAATCTGTACGTGTGAAACATGTGTTCACTAATGGGCAAACGCACAGTGTATGTAAGGATGGTGTGTGTGTGTGTGTAGCTGTATTTGTGAATGCATATATGCACTCTTATCCAGAAGCTCCCAATGGGCTGGTTGTATTTATGAGGCCCTGTTTCTCTGATTGTTCTTGCACGGTTCCGATGAATATTCAATGGGATCGGAGAGAAGGGCTCACTGGAGCCCAAGAGAGAAGGAAGGCGAAGAGAAAATGTGCCTGGCAACTCACATTCACACAAGCACAGGCACACGCGTGCACGTGTACGTACACACACACACACACACACACACACACACACACACACAGCCCTGCAGCAGTGGGAGGAGAGCGCAACAGTGACAAACAGCTTTGGTGCTACAAAGGTGGCAGGAAATCTATCAAACGGGACAATAAAATTGCAATTGAGTTTCTTTAGCTTTTTTTATAGCAGATGCATGTATCTTGGTGGCGAGCGCCCAACGCTGCTATCCGATTCACAGGCTGAGTTCCTGCACTTTGTTTGGTGTGTGTGTGTGACTATGTGTGCTACATATTACAAGTGCATGGGTTTATTCACCCACTGTGTACGTGGAGAGTTCTGCTGGAAGGCGAGTGCTGGGTATTGTTACAAGAGCAGAGAAGAAACGGCATCAATCTTGTGCATTTATTGGGGAAAAAAGGCAATTACAGGCTGCTGTGTGCAGAGAAGGATAAACGCCTAATAAGATACATTGCTATGATGCAGAATGAAACTCCGACACGCTGCAGCTTTAACACACAGGTGAAACCTGCACAAGGTAACGATGTTATTCATAAACAGCCAAAATCTCTGAAGTGAATAGTATTAAATATTACATTTGCACTGGCATGTTTTTAAAATCACTGTCCGACAAATATTATATGCACACATGAAGTTCAACTAGCGATCGTCAACATGGATTTTAAATATGAACAGCGATGAAATAACAGCACATCTGAATTTATTTAAATTGCTACATCATTAAAATACTGCCCCTGACGGGCAGAACAGAACATTTCCTTTCACCGTTATACTGTACATAAACATTTTACTTCCCCCTCCATCGGGAAGTTAGTTCATCAGAGTTCAGAGGAGAAGGGAGACGCTGAGAGTTCAGAGCATCCAGCATACAACACACACCATTGTGCTAAGTGGCAGGCTCCCCTGCAGTCTGCCTGTGCCCCCTACTGGCCACTGACACTCACAGCACACTACGCCACAGTGAAGCGTCTCATATCACAAGCACTTCTTTAACTCAACCTTCAATCTGCCAGACTTAAAAACCCCCCAGACCACAATCTGACACCAACCTCAATTACTTCACTGCTTTGGAGTAGACTAGAGTAATATGATATCAACACTTAATTTCTAAAGCAGTATTTTGAATTCCACTTTTGGAAATAAGAAGTGCCAGAAGTTTATTTTTATCTGTGCAATGTGAAAGAAAGATACTCTCTGTGTAAATAAAGAGTAGTGAGGCTGGTGGATTCATTCCCTTTGGTTTATACTGCAACTAGACTTTAAATTATAATCACCGTATAGCTTCCATAAGCCTAATCTGATGGGCACCGAGAGGCAAGGTTCAGTTACGATGCGAGTCCGCGCTAGGAGACGATAACGCGCTCTAATTTCTTGTTTGATGAACTGCATTATGTCAGATGCTGAGTAAACACAAGGGTGACGAAGCTGATGGCTTTGGCTGAACACTGCTGTCTGTTTGGCTGAAGACGGTTACACTTACAGTCACACGGGGGAATTGTTTAGACTGACAAAAAGGCAGCAAGATTTCAGTGTGTGTGTGTGTGTGTGTGTGTGTGTGTGTGTGCGCACAAGTGCTGAAAAATGAAGAGGAGCCAAAGAGGAACACAAGAAAACTGGAACAAAACAAATGAGGAGAGAGAAAAGGCTCCTCAGAGAAAGATAAACAAAGCTGCATCTAACCTCTGTGTGTGTGTGTGGATATAATGAGCGCTCTGACCTTGGAATGGGTGATGGACAGGGTGTCCACCCAGACGCGCCAGCCACCCCACTCATATTTGATGGCGTGGTAGAGCAGGATACGGAAGATGGCGTACACCATCTCCGTGATTTTCTGCTCCTCGCTGTTTCGCGGGTTGATGAAGCACAGAGAGAGCATCCACTCCTGCCACACGGAGCACTGCAGCAGGCTCCTGAAAGAAAGCATGCGTGGCCATAAGGGAGCGGTGTCGCGCTGAATGTGAAACCCTCCAGGTTATAAACACTGCGTGCGAGTTGAGAGTGTGCGACGTGAAAGTGGCTGAATTCTCACCTGCGGTTCTCTCGGCTGTTATTGAACAGTTTGATCATGTCTGACAGAAAAAACCTGCGCACCTCCATGCTCTCGGGAGACGGGGGAGCGTTCTTCAGCAGAGCGGCTATTACCTTCAGAATATCTATAAATATTAACAGAAACAAAAGCCATTTCATTCAAGACAAAAAAAATGTTATGGGAGTTGGAAAAACGAACATGACACTGGCTGAAAGCATCCTGATACTTCTGTATCTGTTAGAATCTTTATCTGCTTTGTCCATTTTGTAACATGATGAACGATAGGAAGCTGTGTTTTTAAGGGCTGCTGTAAAAAAGTTTGAATTTGGAAACAAAACCTGCACAAATCAACAACTAAATCAAACATTGGTCTCAACATGTGCAAATCATTGTGTCACAAACTATCTCAACTCCCGGCTGTGCACACCTGAAAACCTGCATCTGTGGTTAGAAAAACAGAGCAGAGGAGAATAAAAAGTGTGGAGGCCATTGATCTTTATTATAGTGTAATGGCTTTGGTATTGTTTCAAAACGAGAGAGCCAGAGTCACGGGCTCTTCTGGAAGGTTTGGCTCGGGTTAAACCAAAGAGACTGACTGTTTAGATGAATTATCTAGACAATGTCAATGTCCATTTGTTTTGTGCAGAGAGACAGCCGGGCTTCGATTTCACTTGTCTCTTCAGACCTTGGCGCTAACCTATGCCCCCTTTGCCCCGGCAGACGCTTGTGTTGTTTCTACGCCTTAGTCACTCAAATTATGAGTCGCTGAACCTTTACCGCCAGAAAATTACCCCAGCATGTACCAGGAATGAGGACAGAGGGATGGCGTATTCCCTTCTCTCTTTTTTTTTTTTTCCATTCGCTCTTGGTTCCTTTCACTCGAGTTAATTTGAGGGAAACTGTACTTCCTCGGTTTGTTTGATTGGCTCTGACATTACTAAAGACTGCAATCAGGGGGCCATTTTGGGAGTTTGTCGCAGATTAAATCAAGAGAATGCACAGCAAAGGAGAAACAGACCACTGCTCTCTGTTCCATAGAACGCGCTCACATGCACAAACCTATACAAGGTTCCAGTGATATATACCGCCTGTCTAGGATGGTTGGGTCGGAGACTTTTTAACACAATAAAGGCTGAAGATAATCAATGTGTGACTACAGCAGGACCTTGTCAGATTAAGGCTGGTTTGAAGTAAACCTTGGTTGTGATTATACCTAGTGCTTGAATTTCAAACTGATTAAAGCTGTTTTCCAACCGTGTGCCCTGAAGTGCGCGGACGCACGAGTACAAAAGAGAGAGGGGTGTTTTGTTTCTTTCTTTGCTGAAATGAATACTTTAGATTTCACCTTATAAAAACATTGATGTGCTGACATGAAATTGGAGGGAAGTAATTGCGGGATAGCAAAAATTGGCCTATGCGAGGAGTTTATCCTCAGCTTGTTATCCGGCACTTTCTGTTCATCAACAAAAATACTCATATTGTTTGTGTGAGTGTAAAGTGACACAATGGGATGAACAGTATACACGTATTCAAATACACTCTTTTTAAAATAAGTCATTATATTATTAAATGTTTGTTAGCTTTAATAAGTTTTATATATTCTTGATTAAATTAATTGAACACATACATCAAAGCCAAACTGAAAGAAATCTCATAATTGAATGACATATATTCTATATGTAGATTATTCCCAACAAACATGGGCTTCCAATAAAAGGAGCAGATGTGTGTGTATTTGTCACACAAAGCATTTGCACCGTATGAAAATACTCTCTGGCTGCAGAATTTATGTCTTTCATTTGTTTGACTGTATATAGAGATTGTACACTTCCATGGGAAATATCCTCCTGTGCCGTATGGAGCAGTAGGTATGTAGAGGGTATGCGGCAGGAGTTGATTTAGGAGAGCAGTGTGGCGCAGAGGAGGCACTTACGTGGGTTGAGAATCTTCACTGTGGAGTCGGGGTCCGGATGCTGTTTATGGATCACTTGAGTGCAGATCTGCTCTGTGAGGATCTACCACGGGGACAGAGAGGGGATTCAAGTCATAAATATCTGCACCGGTCTGGGCAATAACAGAGAAACAAACCACTATGGAAACACATACGCTACGTATAACGTTTCACCATCACGTAGTATATAACTGAATGATTGTCAAATCAAGTTCCTGCAGATGATAGTCTGGGCAATTTATTGTTTCATATATTCAATTTTCACTTTAACACTGGTAAGGCACAAATGACTTCAGCCAAAATGTATATTAAAAAGAAATAATGCAATGTAGTTGAGCTCAGACGTTGTTGTGTGCAGAAAACAGGCCCAGAGCGTGAATGGAGGCAGTACTGACCTCAAAGAGCACATTGTAGGTTGTCATGGAGAACTGGCTCGAGTGCAGCATCAGGCGTTCAGTGAGCAGGGAAAAGAGGCCGTGACTCAGCATGACATCAGATTTCCTCCTGGTCAGGACCAGAGGAGGTCAAAGATGTGTCCGTTAATATCAATATCAGCCAGACGAGAGAGAAAGCAATGCAGCACTTCCTCTAAACTGGAACAGCACGCTGCATAGTGTGCAAAAACTAACTTATTTCACAAACAGCATTAAATCATTTTAAAAACAAAGTGTAAAAGTGTTACTGAAACAGACCTGCACACACTATAATTGGTGATGAACAGCAAAATATTTAAACAAACAACAATGACACAAATAAAATAAAAAACGTTCAGTGAACTGTTATCATTTTCTTGACAGTTTATTTTTGAGCACATGTTGACATTTAGCTGCATATTTAGAGATCACCGTGTGCTGATTTTATAGTTCTGAAACTAACAGTGAAAGTATCATTGGATTTTTAATGTGAATGGATGTAAAACTACACACAAATTTGAAGAATGAAAAAAAATGTAGTAAAAGCAAAGAGCATTTTTGCATCTTCAGACACTTATCAATATGTTTAGCTATGTATCAACACTGTTCAGCTACTTAATACTTCATTTCCATACTGTATATATTTATTTTTTTTAAAAAGTGCTCTCACACATAATATATAAATATATATATATATACATATATTTCTGACACACACTGAACTAAAGATAATTTAAGAGTATAATAGGAACAATTGTGATTAAGTACGGATTTCCCTTTTGACGTTATACTTACTTTGGTGGCAAGTGTTTCAGAAAGTAGCCCATTACTTTGAGTGCCTGCACTCGTATTGCTTCACTTTTAGAGGCCAAAAGCTTGTAAATCACACTGCAAAAAAAAGAAAAAACACATTAAATTCTATTAAACATATTCAAGTACATTATACTTAGAAAGAAATTACATTTAACACACATGTGGCAAGTGGAGATTATTTCAAAAATGTCACCATTTTGCAGTGAATTTGATGTTTTTTGACAAGAGAAGGAGCACATTTAAAAAGTTAAACTAAACGTGTTGCACGGGGTTACCATTTCACATACTGCATACCAACAAAGCTACAAGTGCACATGTGTGGCTAATACATGATCATTACCGAATCCCATTGCGCTGGTCAAAAGCCTGCACCAATGACCCTGGGTGTTCAGACATCAAAGCCACCAGCAACTGCAGTACATCCATGAGATTGTCGTCCTATGGGACAGAAAGGAAAGCAGATTGGGACAATTATTTTATCTACTGGAGCTTATAGCGCTAGTCACGGCCAGCTGAACATTGCAATGAAAAGCACATAAATATCTATCTATACACACATGTATATACATATATATATATATATATATATATATATATATATATATACATATACATATACATATATATATATATATATATATATATATATATATATATATATATATATACATATACATATATACATATATATATATACATATATATATATATACATGTATATACATATATATATATGCATACACACACATATATGCACATATATAAACATATATACACATACAGTATATATATATACAAATATACATACATATGGTACATTGCTTATTGATATTTATATAGGCGTAGCAATGAGAGAGTGTTAATAAAAATGTGTGTAGAATTACTGTGCTCTTCAAAAATAAAGAGCTGGTAAACGTTGCTTTTTTTCAGGCCATGTTCTACAGACTGGTTCATTTGTCATGCATCACCCCACAGTAAACAAAACCACGTCTATCCAGACATCTAACTGGCAGACATGGACAAAATAACAAGGAACAGTAATCCTGCTTCCACAACAGCAACTGTTTGCTCAGCAAATCCAGTCGTAGGGGAAAAAAAACAACGTGCAGCACAGCAGTCTTATGTCGCCACCTGGTGGTAAGGTATCAGCTGCATGAATAACAGTGCATGCCTACCTCGTGCATGGTGAGGAGGTAGTTGAGGATACTCTGGAGCTCGTCGTCTTTGACTCCATAATCCTAGAACATAGAAAACAGATCTTATCACAACTGTGACCAATATGTTTTACAGTAGTGTGTGTGTGTGGGTCAATCTCTTCAGCACAAACATATCGTACTTGCTTAATAAATGATTTGCACAGCTTTGGTCTGGTGCAATTATAAATATCTTTACACTTTGTCATTTAAAAAAAGAAAAAGTATTTATATCCATAGTGAAAACATGTACTTTATTAATAGCAGAGAACTTTATATAACACAGAGGGGAGGTCATCAAGGATAAAAGACTTTTACTCATCTTTACATCTTACATTTGCTGTTGTGAAATAAGAGTCTTCAGGATATGACACGTTATCCCCAGCACCAAACAAGACTTGATCATGTGGTGCAATCACAGTTATCTGAAGTGGTAACATCTTCCTCAGTGATAGAGAACAGCTCATTTAAATTTAAAACTAAACACACACACACACACACACAGAAATCCAATTGACTGGCTGTAACACACAGGTGCTGTTGCCATGGAAGACTTTTAAGTGTGTGCATGAAGTTGGAATAACAAACGTGTGTACAAATGTATATATATAGATATATATATATATATATCTATATATACACATATATATTTTAAATCTGATGAGATGTTTTTATTTAAATACATTAATAAATAATTTTCAAGCAACCCAAAATAATCCACTTCACAATAAACATTTTCAAGTTCTTCCCCTGGAAATGAATGGATGACAAATGGATGATAAATAAATGGTAGCAGGCTCTTAAAAGCATGGTGCATTACACTGGTGCTATCACTGGAGGATCAATGAATGCACATCATACTAGCATCTAACTGTGCCACTTTCTAAAATGAATCAATACGTTTTTTTTTTGTATTTTTATGACGAGTCTGCCTTTTGTGCACATGAGCTTACCTTCATGATGAGTTGTTTGACAAACAGCAGCAGAAACGCTCGCAGAGACAGGATCTCCTTGTGGTTTGGCCTCGGACCATCTGAAAAACACCAGACGGCAAACTTTGGCTTGTTGATAGGAGCCAATCAATGAGCAAAGGCTCAGGAACCAAAGATATGAGACTTTTTTATTTATTTATGCTGAACTCTGCCTTTTATGTAAATACGATGCAAGAAGGAGAGTAGAAAACCATAAATAAGTGAAAGCAGAGTCGACTCTGTGCATTAAGGAATTTACAGTGCTGACAGGATGTTTGCTCTCACCAAGGCCTTTGGGAATGACCCCACTGCGGTCATGTGGGTTGACAACCCAGTAGTAGTACTTCAGTGTATGCATGACCTGGAGCACAGTGCCCACTCTGCGAATAGCATTGTAGATGGTCACTGTGCTGATGAACTCTGTCGCCAGGTAAGTGTAGAGAGTCAGTTGCACCTGGAAAAAGACATGAAGACATAATAGTTTGAGCGGAACAACCTAGTTTTTTGTTGCGAGCTCTAGCTGTTTGCTCCTCTAGGAGAAGAGGCGAAGGAATCACCTTGAACTTTGAACTGACTCAAAATAGTGTAATACATAGTAAGGCAGGGGAGGAAGTGGATTAGGACTGTCAAAGTTTGTGTAAGGATGCACAAACGTAGTCTCACAGACGTTGGTTTGCATATGTTGTAATTAATTTATCAAAAATGTTGTGTAAGTGTGTGTGTGTGTGTGTGTGTTTCCATTACCTTGGCAGGGGCGTGGATCCAGATGACGGGGTTAAACAGAATGTGGTCACACAGCTGCTTGAGCAGCAAGATGCCATTTTGCAGGTTGCTAAGGTATCTGGAAAAGGCCAGCACAATGTCCAGGACGGGCCGCGTCACATGCACCTTGGAAGACTAAAGCACAGACAGTGGATCAGTGAATCTGAGTATCTGCCAGAATGTACGGGGTGGAAAAGAGGAGCGGGTGTTGTGTCAGCGAAAGGAGTGAAGACACACAAAAGGAAAACAAGTGGTGAATGAAGTGCAACACAGAAAAGGGAGGGAAAGGACACATGCAGAGAAAGATGAGGAGGAGCCCCCCCTTCTGCCTAACAAGCACACAAGCCAGCTGTGACCTCTAAACACAGCTGAGGGAAAAACAAAGTCTGTCTCATGTTAAGTGTTGGTGTTTGCGTCTGTGCTGGTGTTTGCGGTGCTGTGGGAATCAAGAGCAGCCTTATTACTGCGCTGGGTTCATTATAATTGCAGCTACTGGAACAGCGTGATGGCTCTCATGTGTATTTCTGCTGCCGCTGAACCGATCTGTGTTTGTCTCACCTTCTCCAAAGTGTAGCCAATGACGAGGAAGCCTTTACAGGCCAGGACCTGTTCTTGCATCGCCACCGAGTTCTTCAAGAGCTCCATCACAAAGGACAGCAAAGTGCAGCTAACAGACAGAGAGAGACTGTGCGTGAGACAGTGACAATAATCTATGTAAGCTGCTGACGAGGCTCCGACTGTGAAGAGCATATCCGACATTAAAAGTGACTGAATGAGGGTGTCATGTACACATGATGCTGGGAGAGCAGATTAAAGTCAGCATCACCTTGAGGGCAGCAGATACAACAACGGTGCAATTTAGAAGAAAGATGGGCTCGTAGGTTTTACACTCAGTCGTAAGTGAACGTCAGAAACACATTAAATAACCTATGATACTGTGGTCTGTAAACCCGGCAGTACTGCACCGAAAAATGAAGACATTTAGAACAAGTTGTGCGAGTACCAATGGGTTCAGATGTCATCGATCCTTATTTTAGCAAAACATTAATTTAGAAGAGCAAATATTGTGGTGTATTATGATGTGAAAAATATCTCCTTTGTCTAATATATATATTTCCTAAAAAGGAAGACTGTTATTCATCAATTGTGCCACTTCACAGCCATGAAACAAGCAGCTATAAGTATATAGTCATATTTTGTATATTATGTTATTGTGATATGAAATTCATAACTACACGTGTTTCTGTGTATGTGTGTGTGTGTGGTTACCAGACAGAAGTGTCCAGCTCAAGGCTGGAAGGCTGGCGATAATCCAACTGTGCAAACAAAGGAAAGAGGACCTGCACGCCGCCAATCGAGTGTATACCACTCTGGACAGAGTGAGTCACCACAGCCTTCACGTCCTGAAACACACAAAAAAAAGAACGCATATAGCTACATTATTATGTATAAATAGCAGTTACTCTATATTTTAAAATAGCTGCATGGTCACAAGTATACTGTGTGGAAAAACTGCCACTTTTTTCTCAATGACCATTTGCAGGTCATTATCTTGCACCATGGTAACAACGGCTTCCATTATTACTTCACTTTGTAGAAATGCTCATACTCGAAAATAATGAAAGGGTCTCAAAGCTGATTGGTTAAGCTGAAGCACCTCTTTTATTTTGCTTCCTTTGTTGATTCATTATTCATAAAGAACAAGAAGATGAGGCGTGACTGACATTTCTTTTTTTTTCCTCTTACTATTGTGCAATCTGGTGCATAAACTGGTGTCAGTGTTTTTTTTACTGCAATGGACACAACAGCTCTTCTATAGGACCGTGTGGCAGGAGAAGCCTCCCCTCCCAAAGGAAGCAAAGCATTTTCAGTGATGGGAGCCGACTCATTCAGAGCTTGAGAAAAGAAAACTCCAAGCGAGTGAGAAAAGAGCAATCTCTCTTGGTGCATGTATATCTTAGCAGCTAACAGAATTCCACCATACCTCTAACAGAACATTTTCTTGTAAGTAGTTCCAAATGACATCTCGGAGCCAGAGGAAGCTAATTTCATACAACACACATTTGCACCTCTTCCCTCATTAGGCTACTAAAATAAAAAGCTGCCAAGTGAGCCACTTTCATTATGGAGGAGGAAAAAAGTCAAGAGTGGCACATATGGCACAGTGGGGGGGGTTGAGCAGACATCCAGGTGGTGAATGATGATTGCTTTAATGTTGGCGCAGCATATGGTTTCTGCTTTAAGTTACGTAATGGCAAAGCCCAGCAATATCTATACCCACTCCAAGGGGACTGGAAGGCGTCTTACCTGAAGCATGAGTGCATGAGGGGAATGGACAAAAATGGAGAGGTTGTCCTTAGGGGAGGACTCGAGGCAGAGCTGAGCATCTGTGGCGCGGGGGTTGTAGGTGAAGGCGATACTAGAGGACAGTTTGCCGTCATACAGTAAGGTCTTATGATGCTCTGCAAACAGCAGGTCACTCTCAGCTTTGTGCTTGAACGTGCCCTGGAAAGGATGGAGAAAGAAAGCGTTAGAAAAAGGAAGGTCACAAATGAAAAATCGGCCCAGATTTTAACTGCATTAAAAAGAGAATTTTAGCCATCGACGTTTGACATTTACAAAAAACGTTATATGTCTTTGCAAATATGTTGGGTTTTGTGCTTTCCAACCTGGTAACCTGGACCCAGCTGATAGATGGCCAGGATCTGAGCGGGACTTAGAGCCTCTCCAAACAGGTAAACCGCTCCCATCTGCCCACAGAACACACGGTTGGCATCTGCCGTCTCTGACGATCCCAGGAAACACTTGTCAAACGTCTGCGGGGGGGTTTAGGAGGCATAATTTAATAACAACACAAAGCACAGATATAGATGAAAAGAAGGAAGGAAAAGAGGTAGGAAGTAGGGAGGGAAGGAAGGAAGAAAGGAGAGGAGACAAACAAGACCAAAAATAACAACAAAGGCAAAAATCTGCTATAAATGGAAACGGCCTCAAACTACGAGCATAGTATAACTAATGTGATAACAGTCTGTCCTTCTCGCATCATGGTGTGGAGGCCACGTCTCAATCAAGCAGCTAATTTGCTTTCTGTCATTCTGATGCAGCTAGAGGATTATACAACACAGCAGAGGCCATTTCAGTCCTGAGCAAAATGTGATTTAAGAAGCTCATATCTCAGTGTGACAGAAAGCAATCCTAAAGACCCTGAGAGAGAACGCTCATATGGTGATGTGTGAAAAGTGCAGACTGTATATGACATTTTTCACTATGCTATCTATGCCAAAGGATGTAACAATGTTTCCCCTCTAAGCCCTTAAACATATTTAGAATATACGAACTGTGAGTGAGAAGCACATACACTCATATGACTTTTCGATTCATATCATACACAGAAAAGAAAAATCACAATCACAAAATTTAAAAAATTCACATTCCCGATACTTACGTCACTGGTGTTGACGAACCAGGCAATGTCTCCAAAGGAAGCCAGTTCCCCGTTCACGTAGCAGCTGATTTCACTGTTTTTCCAGCGATTGTAGACGTGAACAAGGGTCACCATGTACCACTGTAACAACAAGGACACACACACACACACACACACACTGAGAAGTGCTGTAGTACAATTGGAGACGACAATAAATCAGCATTTGGATACAAGGTGCCAGCCTGATTCTGTTCAATTTCCTGCGACTTATCCCCTCAAGCTACAGTCCCACACACATGAGTTTCTAGATTTGTCCACAAACAGTGAAACATCTTACCACTGTTACCACAGTAAAATGGTTATTTGTGGCCATGGTAGAGCATGCAATAAAAAAAAAAAATCTAACTAACTAAAATTAGTTCTGAGTTCTCATTAGGTTTGTTGAGGTAAGGTGGTGAGCCTTCATACACAGGGGAATGAGCAAGTTTCCCATTTTCCACTGGCAAAGGGCTCCCTACCACTGTAATGATGTTCAGTGTGTACTATGCCTGCAAGGGACTGAAAGTATTAGCAGTATCTCACGATTGCCCTCATTCCTCCTTCTTCTAGTTTTACTTTTCCCCAGAGTCGGGTGAGATGTGATGTTTTCTTAGAGCAAGGTCTAGATTTATTCTGTGTGCACTTGAGTGTCCGTGTTGTGTATATAAATGATTATCTCTGTGCTATTATATGATTTTAGTTGTCCATTTCCAGGATTTGTTTACTCAAGTTAATGAAGAGTTCATTTGCCCTCCGGATTACAAAACCGGAGCCCATGTTCCGGTTTCGTTTTGGTCGCCCTCGTACCTTCTGTGGTTTGAAGTCGTATTTTACACAGTGCTGGAATCCTTTTCCCTTGGATTTTAATGAGGTCACTATCAAACAGCCGCCCACAAAGTGCGCAGAGTAACCTAGGCCTTTACTGGTGCGGAAACTGAAAAGAAATACAAAAAGCACAGCTTTAGTCACTTCTTTGTAACATTCACAGCCAACATGGGTTATATATATATATATATATATATATATATATATATATATATATACATACATATATACATATACATACAATATATATATAAATATATATATATATATATATATATATATATATATATACATACATATACACATATATATACACACATACACACACACACACATATATATATATAGCCCAATATATCATATTAACACTTTACAAAGGGATGAAGACAGCAAACAATCATTTCTCAACTTCACAGACTCTTCCCATCACTCTGTGTGTCGTGGCGAGTTGGGGCCCCTGCATGTGATTTAGTGGATTAATCTCTTTAAAAAAGGGCACAGAGCTGAAGACGAGCTTCCATTACAGATTCTCTCATGCAGCGCACAGGCTGTCCGGCTTGGTTATCATTTTCACAGAAGCCCAAACAGATCATGTTGCGTAAATTAGATTTTTGACAGAAATTAATTTCTAGTTGAAGATAAGTTGATCAGAAGGCTAGATTTACGCGCTCCCCGGAGAGGAAGGAAAGGATGAGGACAAATGAAAGATGAAAAGGGAAGCACAACCATTTTTTTCATCTGGGAGGCTTAGTGCTGTACTTTTGCAGTTTATCTTTGAGCCTCAGTTACGTTTAAAAATGCATCACTGAGGGGATGTTGACACCAGTGCAACACCACCTCGCCTTGTATTTTAACACTTTACGTGCAAGACAGTACTCCCTTGAGTATTTTTGCTTTCCATATGTTGAAGATTAAAACTAAATTTAAAGGGCTTAGGGTGACAGATTACAGGAGTGGATTACATTATTCTGTGTTACCTACCAGTATAGGTACGGCTTGTCTTTGTCTACATTGATGTTGTTGAGAGGATCCATGCGGAGCCACGTGTGGAATGTAAAGCCATTCTGGTACGGCCACTTTGCTATGGGAGGCAGCGCTATCGCCTGTTAGGACAAAAATGAAGGAAGGAAAAAAAAAGTCAGGACACTGAAACCTGGAATTTGGCCAACTGAGAAATAAAAGTTATAAATAAAAGATATAAAAGTCACAGAAATGGATCACCCATATTAGTGTTTAATATGAACAAATACAGCAAATAAGGAAATGTAGTAGTCGTTAATTAATGTGCATGAATATGCGCTCCCAGTCTTTCCCATCTCATTAGCAGGAAGAGGCCCAGTCTTACGTTAACTACTGGAGCATTAAGTGGGGCACATGCAGTATTTACACACAATAGGTAGGATGTACACGTTATGTAATGACATATCATCCGTCTACACACAACAACTGTGTCTCAAAGACTTGGTTACTGTACGTGAATCAGAGCCATGATGATGGATTCACGTATGAGAATACAGATCATCCTGACGAGGATAAAACGTTAAGAGTGCACTTTTCAGTGAATGTGAGAAATACATTTTTAATAACCAAGTAGAATATAGAAAAATAGAGAATGTGTGAAGCTTATCAGGAAAGGAATTCAGGAGAGATTTTTCTGCCTCTCAATGGTATTTCTTTTGGGGGTAAAAAAAAAAAAAAACTCTATATAAGCAAAAGGAAAACATAACTTAATGTAACCTTTGGGACGTGATCATAGTGGGGTCCAGGCGAGTGGAAGATTTTTCTGCCCATGCAGTGAAACATTTATTACACAGAACAGATGGGGGTGACTTTGTACTCACAGCTGCATTTTTTCCTGGGAAGCTGAAAAAGGAGTCAGGGCCATTTCTGTGAGCCATGTACTTCAGCACTGACAAAAGCTTAACTGCATGACGAGGCTGAGGAGAAAAACACAACATTGATTGTGATAATGTCCAAGCAGACATACACACAGATGTACACTTGCAGCAACAAATGATTTAAAGAAGGTACAGCTCATTTTCTACTCAAGAAGCCGTTTTAAAAGACACATTTCACTTCTTTCTATGTTTTATTTGGAACAGACAGAGTATGCGACTGATCTATCTATCTAATATTTCACAAAAACAAAAATGAGAACAGTGGCAAAAGGGAGGGAGAGGGACGTGAAATCTAGTTGCAAAAAAAAAAATCAGCTTGTCCTATTTCCTTGACAACTTGATTGGTGTCAGCGATCAATGGGTTACTCTCATTCTATTCCTCCCTTCATCCGTCTCTCCCTTCCCGTGCCACTGGTTCTGCCTGGATGCAGTGACTTATCCTCTGTAAACGTACCATACATCATAAGTCCACTGAGGCTTTTCTCTAATAGCTGCATTCAGGCCAAACAACAGTGAGCAAACACCTTTATTTTGGCTCACAATATTTTGATCGTTGTTGTGAATACGCTCTTCAAATTCATGCATAATCTCACAAACCACCTAATTTTGATCATGTGATGCTGCTCCGGATCCAAACCCACTGTGGAGTCGGGATTCGCATGATTTATCTTGTCTATTAGAGTGTGGGAAGGCAGCAGCTGAAGTGTTGCTAGCACATTCCTCACTGCAGGTCCCAGACGACCAAGACACCTCAGCGTGGCATGACTCCGACTCACCCACTGGCCTTCCTGCCCCTGAAGCTTGCTGAAGAAAAGCTTCAGCTCCTTTACGGTGATGCTGTAGCTGGCGAGCACACCCAACGTGTCCACAAGCAGGTCTGCAGAGACGGACACACAGCAGAAAGGCGGGGATTAAGCACAGAAACACTGAAAATGATCAAATACATCATCTTTTAAAACCACATTTCCACCTAGAGGTAAAGTTTGCTTTAGTTCGTCATGTACTTGTTGACTTTCTGTCAAACGTTGTGAAGGTTATCAAGAAATAACTGATCTATTCAGTCCCATTTTTTTGTAGTTCTGCAAAAACTTTGGGGCAATAAAATCAACAGTGAGGTGGAAACAAATCTTATCTCCCCGACCCTTACAATTAGTACAATTTCAGATTTAAATATTGCAGAAATGCAAAGCCACCAAAACAGAGAGGACAGCTATGGTGAAGCTTCTTATCTAGTTATTACTGACGAACGATGAGGCAGAATATGACAGCTCTACGACTAGTGCATGAATCCACCACACTTGATTTAACCTTCCAAAGAGAAGGCAGGCTGTCTCTGCCTTTTTTTCATCTCAAGTATAAAAGCTCAGCCACAATTATTAGTCAGACAAATTCTGTGAAGGGCAGTGAGTTTGGACAAAAAAAAAAAGAAAAATAACAATAATAATAATATAAATAGGGCAACATAAATGATTTTTAGTGTGGTGAATACCAATATAACCATTACTTTCAGCTGCTGAGTCACTGCTGGGCTCTTTCATCTTTGCTAGACTGGACAAACCCTTCAGGCCAGCTCTGTTCTAGCTGGCAAAAGTTCACTGAGCCGAGGTTGTAGGACTAATTCAAATTAATTTGCAGATGGGCAACAAACTAGACTGAGAATCTGGGGGAGAAGAGCAGGATGATTGCACCCGCACTCAGTGTAATACATCACAGAGAGGTTATTATATTAAAAGATGAGTGTGCGGGGGAAAATTTAAAGGTGGCCATTTTATTTGTAATACTACACTGATTGATGAGGTTGGAGGTGATGTTCCTGCCTACTCGACATCCACACAGGGGATGGTGAATGTCATGTACACTCAGTCAGCAGTACTTGCTGTCATGAGTGATTGGCGCAACACAAACCAGCTGCTTTAAAACGGCCTTCAAACTAAATAGGGTATAATAGTTACGGTTGAGTTGGACAACTTTTTCCACAAGGAATGTTTTTCAGTACCTGCGATCATGCTGTCTGTGGTGGCTATACGCTGGAGAATCTGCTGGATGAGGCCCACATCTGTGCACGCCTGCAGGTTGCGGACACTCTTCTTGAGGATGGCAGTGAAAATGCTCCAGACCTCCGCCTGACAGGTGGGCTCACACTTATCCAGCAACTCCACCATGCACACTATGCTATCCGGCTCCTGGATAATGAAGTTCATCTCCAGGTCAAACTGGCCACCAACCAACTGCAGGACAAACACAAAGAGAGGTAAGTGAATGGTGGGGGGTGTTCAGTTTCAGTCAATCATCAGAGAAGTGGAACACGTCAATAAACTCAAAAAATACTGAGAAGAGCAATGAATTGTACTTTAAAAAAGGGCACACGTGTACATGACATTGCTTTGTGTGTGCACACTCCTTAACCGATGAATAATCGTGCATCAGAGCTGCTGCTAGCCAAGTGGATTAAAGGTCATAGGAGCAACACAGGTCCCCATCAGTCTATCCATGTCTATTTATCTGTCTACAGGGCGGTTTGAAGCAAGACTCGAGACAGCACAACAAAACCCAGAGCAGAAAATATGAAGCAAGCAGCCATGTCAGTGAAACAAAGTGAGACATTCAGACACACACACACACACCAACAGTGGAGAGTGTATTTGGAGCGCTTTTGTTCCTGAAGGAGGCCGATGAGTACCAGCAGCAGCTGAAGCAGACTGGCTAACACAGAGCTGGGTTATGATTTACTTTCATTTATGATTCATTCAAGAGCAGACATACGGTGATACATTTAGAGAATGTAAACCTCATTTATACGTCTTTATTTATATACCACTGCTACCAAAAGATTGTATTTCAAACCTGACAAGGGTTGCGAAACCCAAAAGTGGAAACTTTCCATGTGAATTTACGGGAATTATCTGGAAATTTTCAAAATTGAAGGTTGGCAACTTAAATATAGTTGGTAAATAATATATTGTAGCATAATCTTGGCTAAAACAATCAGATTTGATTTAAATACAGTTGAATATCAATGCTATTCCTCAATCACAGGCACATAACACTCTACTTATTGTAGGGCTATTGAGGCCACGCCCCCTACATGCACTGTGCATTCCTCCATCCCATGCACAGATAAGTTCTAGAAACCTGAACTATTGAAGCCACACATGTGAGTGCAAATACTACATGAAGTTACTGTGATTCTTACTCATGTTTGGTGGGGGTTTTTTGTGGACGCATTTCAAACCAGCTGAAGTTGATGGAAAATGAAAAAATGGAAAAAAAAGTAAATGCATCCCACCATGTTATTCTACCTCATTAGCCCCTGAACAAGCTGGAGACTGGAGTCTTATTGTGAAGAAGTAATGTTCTTTGTGTCGGAAAATAAATTGTATGGAGCTATAAATGTCCAAATTTGTCACCTCATAATAGTTGTGATGACATGTTTATTATTGAACCCTGCCTAATAGAAAAAGATAAGAAAAATAACAATGCTGATGTCAAATTAATATTGTAAATCTTGACACAAGGAGAGTCAAGGAGGTGTGACGGGACAAAAAAAGAAATCTAAATGAGATTGTCATACCCGACCATTACATGGGCTGGGTGTGAAAACAACTATTTGGTGCAGGGAATGGA
This sequence comes from Solea senegalensis, assembly GCF_019176455.1. Taxonomy (NCBI): domain Eukaryota; kingdom Metazoa; phylum Chordata; class Actinopteri; order Pleuronectiformes; family Soleidae; genus Solea; species Solea senegalensis. The sequence goes on from NC_058026.1 coordinate 23,780,617, forward strand.
TACTGTCCCATTAAAATGATGGAGGAGAGATTAACCCTGGGTATGAGTGTTGAGTACAAGATAGGGAAGAAGGGGTGACACTATTAATGCTCAGAGAGAGGGGATGAGGTGATGATAACACTAACAAACGCCTCACCTATTCTCCCTTTAGCCTCATCTCATAAATGTTTATTTATTTTATCATGTAGTATTACCATTAGAGCAATGATTCTATCCATTGCTTTTGCTCAAAGTCAGTCTACACATCTTCCGTCAGCTTTTTTTCAACATTTAAAGTCACTGTTAACTGCAGTAACCTTTTATTCAAGGGTAAAAATTATACTAACTTGTTTTTTTTAATGAACTGATCTGTACATTTAGCAAATATTGACCATCCATCCATTCTAATCTGTCACAGAGGGAGCTAGAGGCAATCTCAGCTGACACTGGGCGAGAGTACAAAGTGAACGGGGCCATCATTAAGTCCCAAGAGCCAAATTTGTGCATTTAACAAGGAAATCTATATTTCTATACCTTACTTTAGATAAGCAGAATTACTACATTGCAAAATTACATTCAGAACAATAACAAAATACCTAGATTCATTATGTCAGACAGTGGTGAAGGATCATGGGAAAGGCTGTGTTGTCTCAGTTAGTTCCCCCACACATTTGAATTGTGTACCACTCGGTTAGAAGCCCCGAAATTTACGGCAAAGACAGTAAATCGGATGACGTCATTTAAAGGCGACCACAATTAACTGAACGTTAACTTGAATAGAGAATAGAATATAAAATAGCTAGTTTAAACACCATAAATGTGGTCCACAGAAGGTTAAATTAAGTCAAAGGATTCAAATAAAGAAAAAATAATGTCTGTGAAATCCATTAGCCTGTGCCCAACTGGCAAACCACCAGATTCATTTGCTTTGTGTAACTCAGCAAGTCACAGATAAATCACACCTCTGTCCGCAGAGGAAGGTAGACCGACGTCCGAGTTGACGCCAGCAAGGTCTGCCAGTAATGGATGTTGGGTGCCACAATGATGAGTGCGACATGAACACGAGTCATTCATCCGTCAGTCAGTTGGACCAAGGGGACAGAGCAAACATGAGGATAGAGACAATGGGAGGATGAAAAGCTACACAACGCTGACATACACCTGGCAGACTGGCACGCATGCAGGGACAGAAGTGCTGATTTAGGACAAGTGAATCTACTTATAGCCCTGCTACTGATACGAAACCACACTGCAGCTGCTTTTATTAATGTTGGTGATGGTTACAGAATAAGGCGTGGCGGAAATGCTAGTGCAGAGAACACTGTATGATGCTTCTGCAGAGGTTTAAATAAAAGACATTTAGAGTGACATTTATTTGAGTTCTACCACAATAGTAGTATACGATCAACAGCTTTAAGATATTAAATAGATTCAATTATGAAGAAAGAAGAATATTAATTGATTCCAGTGGTGCACTGTAAGGATTACAATATTTCAATTTCTTAAATTGTTCAATTGTTGTTATTGCTCTATTTTAGGAGCGGGTGTGGAAGGCTGCCAGCTCCAGCCTCGGATCCAGCCAATGAGAGCTCTGCAGCTAAAGCTGACATTAAGACGCTGGCTTTATGGCAGCAAGACACCAGATCCGTGGCTAGGTAACCTATCCTTGCTGTTCTCCCCTGAGGCCTGCCTGAATTAATCATTGTTGAGCAGCCAAGCCGCTACTGGGCCGTGACACAAAGCCCAAACAGGCTTCTATGGTCTCTACGGGGAACATGCATAGGAGGATGACGGAGCTAAACTTGTATTTCAGCTTATTTAACTGCTGGAGCGATGATGACTTTTGGTGGGGAAAAAAAAATGAGAACTGGAATTAAACTATGACAATGTCTGACATTGAGTAACTACTTCTACCAAATATGACCTCATTACAACAAGTGCAAATAGTATTGAGGGCATGTATATAAAAATATTCACAATCAATGTACTCCTTCCACCTTTTTGCTTTGACTGCCCTTTATGGTCGTCCAGTGTGAAACTGCATGTTGAGGGTTTATTGGCAGAAATGAACATAATATCCAGAAGAATGTTTGTATACATGTATAATCACTTTAAAATAATAAAGTTTTGTGTTTTCATAGTAGTGATGCGCGATATTGGACTTTCTGCCGATATCCGATATGCCAATATATATGGAGAGCACTTGGGCCGATAAGGACACCCTATTTTGCAGGGTATTGGTTTACGGAGGCCCATCATCTTGCGTTGTCATGAGTCTTCAGTAGCCCGGAAAGATTCTAGCAGAATCTGACTACACGAATGAAGAGGAATACACAGACAGAGGATACAGCAGAGGGAGTAGAGGAGTGGACGAATGAAGTGAGGTATTGAAGAGTGTTTACATCCTCTCTGGTACACGAAGGCCACTGTAGTCCAGGAGTTCTTGGGAAATTAAGAGGTGAGCAGAGGAGTCGTCTGTCTGTTGCACTCAACAGTCACCCCATGAGAATGTTAAATTTTCCTAATACTACACTAGTAGTATGTTACCTACCTAGTATGTACTATGTTAACTTATATTTATACTTAAGTACCCGTCAAATTATCCCATTACCTTGTTATTAGTGCCAATTCGCAAATATCATCCATACTTGGAGATTTTGAATTCTGAGTTTACTAATTCACAACAACTACATATTAGCATATTAACATTTTCACTGTGAGCATGCTGACACGTGTCTCACACATTATTCTACATGATACTCTTGAGTCTTGGCTCAGCATTCATTTCGTGCTAACATGCACCTCCACATCTCCTCAAACCATTTTGCAATTACAAAAAAAGGTGTTCAGGTGTTGATGGCATATGTAATTGTAGAGCTGCAACTAACGATTATTTTCATAATCAATTCATCTGTCGATTATTTTCTCGCTTAATCAATTAAGTGTTTGGCCCATAAAATGTCAGAAAACTTTAAAAAAACAAAATGATTCACTTTTAACAATTTCTTTGTTGTCCAGAGCAAAGACGTTTAAAAAATATTCACATTTAAGAAGCTTAAACAATCGGAAAACTTGTTCAAACCGATGAATCGATTATCAAAATAGACGATTAATTTAGTATTAATCGATTCATTGTTTCAGCTCTGTGTAATTCCATCCATACATGGTTCAGAAGATGCATAAATTGAGCAACAATTTAACAGAACCAAAACCGAGACATGCAAAGCTTTATTAAAAGCCTGTGAATTACATGAGGAGTCATTAGTCTACAGTGTAAATCATTCCCACTATTAAAAACCATGGAGACTACACACTCTGGCAGGGAGCAAGAACAATGGAAGATTTACTAAAAGAGCAAATCTATTTGAGGTCTTAGCTGAACAAAACAGACCTCTAAGTCATTGCAGACAACCATGTGGCACTGAAGATGAGAGAAGCAACAAACAATGGCCACTTTGCACTAAAGGGGAGGAAATAATTAAAATAACTCTGCTAAAATTAATAGGAACAAAACACTGATGGTGTCAAGCCATAGCTGGTGTGTGTGTGCGTGTGTGTGTGCGTGTGTGTGATTGTGTGTGTATCCAACTTGATGTTCATCTGTTAGTTCTCCCTCTAATGAACTGCAATTAACTTTATGGGTGGAATCATTTGACTATAGTCATTTGTCCAAATGATATGACAGCAGAATCAAACAACAGATGAATTTTCATGACAAGTCTACGGTCACGTCTACCCGTCTAGCTTATCAGATGGTTTTGAATTTATCTGGACAACCAGAATATAGTACACAAATAACATAATATCATCAGAGGATAATGGAGGATCTTAAAGATACTAAAAACAATCCAGTTTGACTTGGGTTTTTAATTCATTCTTATACTAAGGCGACATAATAGTGAAGCAAATTAGAGTGACCATGCTTTCACCATGCACCACTGGTCTAGTCCTTCCAATGGCCCTCACAACTGGATCTCTTAAGTAGCCATCTTGTCAGACCAAAGCCATTTAGCTTATTCTTCCACAAGACCCTCTCTTCACAACACCCAAACCCGACACATCTATCACAGTGACCCAAAACATGACAACAAATAATCCTGCGCTTTCCACTGCTGATGAGTGCTCACATTTTCAACATACTGATGAACGATGCTGGAACGGCTCCAGTCTGGTCAACCACATAATCTGTCCTACTCAAATCCCTCCAGTAATAGTGGGGAGATGGTGGAATGATTTTCTGATGGAGAAGGTGATGCGAAATAGTGAGAATGAGGCATTTAACTTGAAGGGTCTAAGAGAGATTGTTATTACTATAAAATTGCAATCATTGTATAATACATTCATACAATAGTGTAATGCAAATGGCAAAACATGTTGGAAATCTTTCTTATTGCAGTGGTAGTGATGAAGTCTAGTGATTGGTATTTGGTTTAAAATCCAGTAAAATCAAAGTCATTACAATGTATTTCATCAGGTTCTGCGGTTGTTTAATATGAATTTATTCAAAGGTCACCCTGCAGTGGTGTATCTAATAAAATAAAAATGGGCACACAACTAATTTAGGTCAAATACATTTGAAACCCTAAATCAGTAAGACCAGAGGCATGACAACATGTATACAGATATTGTCAAGCTTACTTTATTTTTATGTATTAGTTACATTTTAGGTTTGTGTGTTATTCTGTACATGATAAACCTGAATATATGAAATATATACTCTATGCAATCCAGGTTCACAGTGGAGTTACTTTACACCATCAAAGTGTGCGTCAGTGGGAAACACTGGACTCAGTATTAACAAACATGATCTACATGGTGGGAAGGTCAAGCAAATGACGATGGATGTGCCAATCAGCTGGTGCCAATCCCAGCTGACAAAGAGCAAAAGGCTAGTGGATGTGGTGAAAAGTGAAAATCCATGTTACTGTTGACTAAATGTTGGAGCATATGACTGATTTTTAAAACCGTGTGTGGCCCATTATAAAAATCACTGTGGCTTTAAGCAAATACTTTCTACCCCTGTACTCTTCAGAGTTTGCAGCCGTATCCACTCACCCAGAGTCCTTTGATTCTACCTATAATACACACACAATCTGCAGAGCTAAAGAATAATGAATCATTACAGTTTCACGGTAACTAGTCTCGTTGCTACACTACCCCTCTCAGAGACTAGATTTTGTTTGATTGATGGAAAACAGGTTCAAAGATCACTCAAATCCACTATATAAATATTTCTTACTGCAACCAAATTGTGTCTTCTGTGTTTAATAGGAAGTATAATGTGGAGATTGATGAATGAGTGGTAAATGTTCATCTGAATCCCAAATGGGGTTTTTGTTCATTATTGAATAATACATCAAGATTATAAAATGTCTCAGCCGATCCTATTCAGCACATTCACTCTCATCAGTGCCACACTGCTGCTGTCCTCCCAACATGAAACTCGTGATGAAAAAGAGGTGCAGTGGAGAGAATGATATTTAAATAGCTGCTTTTCTAAGAATACCTTCGGATGAATAACCTGCCAGGCTTGTTAAACATTAGATGCGACTCTGAATGGGCAGTAGACTGATCAACACATGAATACCGCTGTTGTTCCATTTACTGGTCCAAGACAACAGCTCTAGTTTGACATGTAACAAAACAGTGCATGTGTACATTTAGGCTGTTTTAAATGACATTAAATTGAACGTCCATACATGCATATGATCAGGTATTCCGGGTAATGAGAAACAAAAGAACACTGTTTTATCCTTTTGTGTAACTTGCTGATGGTTTTATAAAAGGTATGACAGCATGCCTTTTTTATTATCGTCTTCAAAATTATTGTACATCCCATTAACTATACATGCAATACGCTGACTAGGAGCAAGAACTGGGGGAGGACTGCAAAAATGTGACATGCTGTATTCATCACAAATGCACAAGCCCAAGCAAATGCACTTTAGTGTCCAACAGGAGAAGCTGCTTTTGTCCTTTTTCACATTAAGCAACTGAATCAGAGCAAAGTGTACATACTGAGGTGTATACAAGATTTTTTTAGAAACACTAGAATTGTGTATCTGGCAATCCAGATGGGTGGCTGCTATTTCAAAAGAAGGAAAAGGCTAGTCAGGAAATGGACCTCATTAGACATCAGAGTGCGTACAGGCTTTGACAAAATCTTTTAGTTTTTAAGACGTACTTTGACTGACTGAAATCATCTCATTCTGGAGTGAGATGATTTTGAGAGAAAATTAAAACAATGTGCAAACAAACACATGGCTTTCTGCTTGAGAAAAATCTTTCTGTGGTATCTACAGTCTGGAATTGGTTATCTGGTATTAACAACATTCCTGCTAAAGAGTAGGTTGTCTCCGCTCCTGCAGGCGACTGCAGAGAGTAGACATAGGAGGAGGTGTTTTGATCACGACTAATGTAAACAAGGAATTTCCTTGTTAGATAGAGCCACGCCTACAATTTCAGTTTGCATAGTAGTTAACAAATAGAAAGATGTGCTGTGGCGCAACATGGTAAAAATAGCAACTGGATCCAGGAGGTGAAAAAGGAAAGAGATAAGCATTAGTGAGGAATTCCAGCCTGCCCTGAGTCATGGAAGAAGGACATTACTAGTTCAACATGAGAATAAGTCAAAACTAGCATCAAACTAGTATCAAAACTAACTCCGTTGTCTCTATATTTTTTTTATCCAAGAAACCTCCTAATCTTAGATGTTGCTAAATTAATTTATCTTTAAAATCAAGCAAAGAACAGAAATTGCTCTATCCAAAAGGAAATGGTGGTTTCCTACAGTATTTAGAGGATGGAAAGATAGCCTTCATAAAAAATGTAAACCTTCAGGGAAAAAGTGACTGTTACTATTTTACACAGAAAATGCCACATGTTTACCAAGAATAACCTCTGTAAGCCATTGTCTGCTTAATATATTGATGATAAGAGAACATTTTTCCAGGATTTGTTTGGTTTATGCTTCAGCAAAACATGATCCTTGGGGAAGCCCTGATTGTACAATCGGGAAATCAGTTGTTTCACTCGAACCTGCTTCCTGTAGCTTGTATTTAATGGTGTCACTGCAGCTTCCTCTGTTAATGCTTCAACTCTGGTCAACAACAGCAGTTTTTAACAGCCACTAAACACAACACAGTTGTAAATATCAACATACTGCGCCACCGTTAAGATTTCTGAGCATACAAGAGTAAAGCATGTATGATTTGTAGGTCTTAACATGCAAAAGGTCCAAGCCAGAGCCATGTTGGTCGACGTTACAGTAGGACGATGCATTGGGACAACAAACTACCGGCTGATCCTTCTTAACTTTGGCGGAATGCAATGATATATCTGTGATGGAAGATGACAAATTGACAACCTAGTTAAGTCCCAGTGTGGACACACAACCTTTACCTCCACTGCTTTGTAAACAGTTGCTACCGCTCTGTTGGTTCCATAGATATACGACACACAAAGATAAGATTGACCTGTTGTTTGATTTAGTTTGTAAGTATGAGTTAATAATGATTCATTCTTGATTGGTTGTTGTGAGGGGAGTGGGGTCTGACCCAGACAGGTCACCAGCCTACCACAGCAACGACACACAAAAAACAAACAACTATTTCTGCTAGAGCTGAAACAATTAATCGATGAATCGATTATTAATCGACAACTATTTTGATAATCGATTCATCAGTTTGAAGCTTTTTTCATGATTAAAACAAGATTTCCGATCTTTTAAGCTTCTTAAATGTGAATATGTTCTTAATTTCTTTGCTCTGGATAACAAAGAAATCATTAAAAGTGAATCATTTTGGTTTGTGGACAAAACAAGACATTTGAGAATATCGTCATTTCCAGGTTTGACAAACACAATCAACATTTTTTAAGATTTTCTGACATTTTATGGACCAAACAATTAATCGATTAATCGAGAAAATAATGGACAGATTAACTGATTAATCGTTAGTTGCAGTTCTAATTTCTGCTCACATTAGAGTGTCCAATTAACTTAACCCCAGTATCTGTGTTAGGAATGTAGGAGGATGCTGAAATCCCACATCCCACTCCATGCTTGAGTAGATAGCTAAGATGTGTTTAAAAAAAAAAAAGAGAGCGAAAAATGAAGGCACACATGCAATATTGTGCCAAAATCTATAAAACACCAAACAGGAAGAGGCAGATCCTGCACAGAAAGGCCCAGTCTGACCGAGATTCAAAACAAGAAACTTCTTGCAATGAGGAACAGCAGCGCCAACCACTGCAGCACTGAAAACAGCTGTGGCAGACTGATTAGTGATGTTCTAGTTTAAAGTATGTCCTGACAATATGTAGAATTCTACCATTGGATAATGTTAGGTTTATATGTATGCTACAACACAGTCAACACATCTACTTAACAAAAGGAATCAGAGTCTTGCCAAGTGACAACTGGTCATAATGTTACTTATATAATATTCCAAAAGCCTCCAGAATCAGCATCATGTTGACATTTCCAACCAGAGGTTGAGCGGCAACAGGCTCCCAATCATTGATAACAGCTGTCAAACTGTTGTCCACCCAGATGTCCCGTACTTTATTGTCTATTTTCCTTTTAAGTGGAAAATAATTTACAAAATTGACATCATGTGCCACTGAAAAAGAGCTATTGAAACAATTAGCTCTTCTAAAAGGAGCTGTTGACCAGTGTTATAAATCAAGTAAGAAGTAGGCTCATTTTCCCATAGACATAGACTAGACATTCAAATAAGAGTTACTTTTGCCAAGAACAAGCAGAGTCACCCAAGAGGGTATTCAATAAATTCTCATTGGCCTCAGAATGGTCTATGGGTCCTGCTCAACCCATGTAAATAAAAAAAAGTGGTTAAAGAACATCTTAACAATGCTGGTGTCGATCGAACTGCGATCCAAACCAATGACCTTCTTGCCGTGTGGTATTAATGCTATCCACTGTAGCACTATGTGAACCCCAGTAATAAGTCATCTCGTTTGATATTCATCCAGCAAGATTATTAATGTGGCCTACAGTCTCACACATGTGATAGTCTACTGGACTTTATATTTACACACACACGGTTATATTTAGGTTAGGTTTGTGACGGTTTAGACCGAGCACATGATAGACTATTTCAGATCGCAGGAGGGGCAGATTTGGACAGTGTCTCTTTATCTGTCAACACCAAATCATTTGGTAATTTAGTCTGGGCCAGTACAGGTTCATACAAACCAACACAGTCACGCAGCTTAATTTCCAGTTAGTACAGACACAATCTGGTGTTAAAAATACATGTCTTGTAGTACATGCATGCAAACTTAAGGGTGCAGTTTTTCCAGCCAATATGAGTCACATCACAACAGAATTATACTTTAACACATCATGTTAAATTACTGATTTAATGTCCAATCACTTTAAGGCTGGATGAAAGCAAGGAGAAGTGGAGACCGCAGTGTCAGTATTCAGGGGCAGTCACTTTCTACAAGTTTCATATGTCTTAAGTGAAATATGGCTGGGAATCACTATCCATTAAATCATAAAATTAAGAGCAAGGCACAGTGAGTGGAACAGAGTGGGTAATTAATTCATCTGCTCTGTGCCTCTGTGAATCCAACTGTACATAATGGACTGAAGACCATTAAGAAAACCACAGCAAAATAAAAAAAATGTTTGACCTCACATTTCACATCGAATGTCTATTGTTAAGACTTGCCAATAATGCATTTTCAGTTTCGTGAGTGGAGGGAACGAGAGCTAAGAAAGACAATTCAATTCCGTACTGAAGGAAATCCCAACATACAATCTACAAGAATCTCAAAAGAAGCTGCATGTTCAGGTTCTATTCACAGTGTCACCTTGAAGATATACACACCACTATTTAATCAAAACAAGAAAAAAAACAGCATAATATTGTCCCAAGAAATAAGAAGATGAACATGTTTTGGGATGGAGGCACTTTCCCATGAGATGTCATCAAACAGAGACTAATGAGTGGCAATAGTTCACAACATTTCATACAACAAATCAGCATGTATTATGTTTTTATATTCATATTTTTCAGCATTTAACAGTGATGCTTGACAAGGAGGCGCACAGTATTAGCATATCATTACAACCCCTACTGTGCAGAGAAGATTATATGCCAGGAGGTTAATACTACTTCCTGTTTAGCCCGAAGCTCAATAGTGTTCCAGTATGTTATTATGACAGTGTCTGCATTTTCAGCACATTATTTAAGGTGCAACTAATACCCATCAATTTGACAAAAAGGTCCCATATTTCAGCAACAGCAATGACTTTAAATGGTCAAGGTGGAAAGTGAATTGCATGTGCTGTGCATGTAGTGTTGTGTTTGATTGGGACTACAACAACAAAACATCTTGGGCTTGGTCCTTTCTTAAAGGATGTAACCACTAAACGACGACCAACATAAATATCATGGATCCAGAGACATGCGCTCTGTCAAAATCTAACATGATACACGTTTTTACCATCAACAGAACAAGAATGTTCTGTGATAAATAGCAGACAGATCTGCTTCTGCTAACTGGATCCTAGATATAAACAACTGCATACCAACACAGATAATCTCACATATCAGTGACTGGACTATTCTCCATCGCAATGTAGAGTGGCTGATTTGTATGCTTAAAACAGAGAGAGAAAAACAATCACAAACGTGTCTTAAGAGGGTGAAATAAAAACGGTGGTTGTACAATTTGTTCAGCACTCGTTTAGGATCAAAAATTCAAGCATACGAGAGTCAGCTAGAATTTTCTTAAATGCATAAACCGACAAAACAATGTTTGTCAGGTTAGCTTTTCTAAAATACAAAGCTTTCAACATCAGAAGGCTGAATACAAATGAGAGGCAGGAGCTTGGGCCTATTCTCACAGCATTGCATCTTCCCAATCAATTACATCTGGACAAGGAGGAAAGGAGAAGATGAAGATTGTACTGTGGCCAGACAAAAGATCTGCTCACCAAACAAGTAAAAAACACTAAAAAAAATAAATAAATAAAAGCAGCTCAGTACATTTCTTCACCCCCGTAACTCTGTCTTTTTGAGTGTGTCCACATTTGAGGACCCAAAAAGTTTCATTTCATTTCAACACATAAATGCAAGATAAAAGATGAGAATCCATCTCATGGGAGAATCAACATGAGTTAAAGTAAACATGTTTGTTTAATGCTGGCCAGTATTACATGGTGCATGTTTGGTTTTGTTTTATTTGTTCAGGAGGTGAGATTATCAGAGAAATGTGGGTGAGCTGACGCTAGCAACACTACAGGAAAGAAAACAAAGTGTAGTTTCTCATTACTGCTGTGGCTGACTCCGGAGTGGAGTTAAATGATCTTGTTGTTGTTCTTTGAGAGTCTCCACCAATAGTTCCAGTCCCCAGCTTCCTCCAACACAACCAGTGGCATTCTCTTAAAATGCCTTTGTGAACAGGCACTGTTTATAGAAGAAACAATGAGCGAGGAGAGATGTAGGCCAAGACGTAGAACACAATATGGCCCTGTTTCCAAAAACTGCACTGCAGCAAATGTAGATGCAAAGGAATAAATGCAACTGGTTAATCTTATCTTTAGAAACACTCATATATTTAACCATGTTTAAATGCAAATGTGAGTTCATTCGGCTCTTATTGAAGGGATGTATGGCTACTATACAACCACAGAGCAAAAAAACATCAAAATAACATTAGATAATGTTTTCTATTTCATCAATAGGTCCAAAAGGTAAAAACCTGGGTTTTAAAAACATTTTCCTCTCAATTAATTTTAACTTTATTCACCAGTTTACTCAATTATTCTAATTTGCATTGCCTGACACTTCATAAGATCTTAAAACGACTATAAAACACTGTTTAATCCCAAGGCCATCTGCCTTCTCGTCAGCACACAGCAGGAGATGAGGTATGATGTGTGCATTATCTGATCTGCTTGGAGGCTAAATAATGACAGCGCATTCAGGTAAACAGAAAACTGACATCCCATCCCATTTAGAATCAGTTTCAGCTTAAAAAATGTTATGCTCGATAATCAAACCGGCTCAGCCTCCAGATGTTCACTGTTACAATCTCACTGCTCCAACTTCTGTGTCCACAGCACATTTGAAAACAATACCAGTTGAAAAAAGTGCTGTTCAAAACAATGCAACTGCAATATATAAGAATTAACTGAATCAGAACCAGGTAAAAGAGCACTGCAACACAAGCTCGGACAGTTAAAGAGGAAAATAACCAATCAAATCATCATATAATTGTTCAGACAACAAGTCTCAGTGTTTGAAATCACTTTTAGCTACAGAGGAGAAGGAGTTAAAGGCGTGACTGTGGAATTGGGCTGATAAAAGAGATAAGAGCAGAAATGATTTCAGTCATGGATCAGATTAGAAGGGTTCTTTGTAACTGGCAGAGAGGGCACAGCAGGCCTGCAGAGAGGACAAGGATCACCCTCACCCCCCTCTGGCACTTGTGTTTAATTGTGGGCATCTGAAGCGAGAGTCTCTGTGTTTGCTGCATTCCTGTCCACATCACATGTGTGCAGAGAGGGCTCAGCATGACAGACAACAGCCAGCTCCTGATTTCAATCAGTACGTTTACATGACATTAGAAAAAAATAAAAAATATATACTGTTTTAGTCCAATTAAAAATGGACAAACCTCGATAATGCGATTGGGTGTAGTACTATGACTGCATGTATACATTCAATGGGACCAGAGTCGGACTCCGGCACGTGCCACAGATCCCATCCCCCAGCTTCAACCACATATAATAGAAAAATAAGAAAACAGTAACAAAAACAGCAAAATCCAGGCTGATACATTTTGCTGGACTGACAAGGATACTGATTTTATGTTGTTAGTTTAAAGAATTTAATATATAAAATGCATTTGATGGTAGAAAGTCTCATAATGACGCTCGACAAACCAACAACTAAATAGGAAACTGTGTAATACCTACAAGTTCAAAGGGGATCACACAACCTAGCACAGCAGAGGCAGACACAACTAATTCAATCGATTCCCCGTGAGTTCAAGTTTCAATGGAAAGTAGCTAAAGCCAGCCAGAAAAGGGTGCTAGATGTCATTAGAACACACCATGTGCTAATTTACGTCACCCTGTCTCATTTGCACATTGCCCGGGTTGACAGTGTCTTTTGATTATACTCTTCCGGCTGTATTTACATGTACAAAGCACAATGCCTTACTTTAATAAGTGTATCTTTTATGTGTTTATGTTTTGTGTACATTTGTGAGAGTCAGTGATGAATATACTCAAAAAAAGCCAACATGTTAATAGTAATTACTAATTAATCTGTCCACAGCCAGTTCAGACATAAGCATGGGAGTGAAGAAAGAAAGAAATAATTAGGATTGACAGTAAAACTGGAGCTTTCTTCCTAGGAAAGTAGCTAGATTTGTCGCTAGTCACTAAGTCGCAGAGGTCTGAAAAGTAAGTAGTTAAATTGGCAATATAGTAGTGTACTGGTATAGTAGTGTACAGTAGTCCAATCTACTTAACTGCATATGAAAATGCACTGAATGTTACTACAGTACCATTGAACTTTTCACTTTCTTTTGTACTGGTAACTTTGTAACGTATTTTAACTGTGGTCAAACTAACTAAAACTAAATCTCACAAATTCTGACATGCTACATTACTTCACTGCACCATTGAATAATTAAAGATAGCGACCAGTGGAAATGTAGTTTGGAACATGAATGGGGAACAGCCCATCTTAGAGAAGGACTAGACTTTCCACCCAAATACAACGAAAGAAAGCCCTAAAATGTTGAAAACACAAAAAGTGTATGCTTTTTCTGAAGATGCACCTTACAGAGGAAACTAAATGCATAAACAATAAACAATATTCCATAGCCACCCAATGTCGTTAGCTGTAGGCCGGTACCTATTGGGCTGGGCTTGACTCGTAGGTACCGTTTCAATTCCTCTAATCACCAAAGGCAAGGAAGAGTCATGTAAAGGGTTTGCACATTTATTTCCACTGCCGTACATCCAGGTTACACTTCCATCCTCATATATCCAAGCCTCTCTCGTTACAACAACACAGAAATATTCCCTTGATGTTCCAGGTTGTGAATGATATTCTGAATGATCGATGTAACAGTAACACAAAAAAAAAACACAACTTCTCACGGACACGTCCACCTGCCTCAAAAATGCTAGACATTTCCCAGTACATATCTACCTATTCCTCTATGTATCATAGCTGTCAAAGGTATCAAAGGGTCAACGGTACTGTTTATCTAATAAAATAACATCAAAAGGTCCACAAAGCCACTACTCAAAGGATTAAGGCCAACGGTTAACAACTTCAAATGTTCACAAATGACTCTAGAACAGTAATCCTGCATTAATCATTTAAACTCAATATTGGCTCCTACAGCCTTAATGAACACTTTAATTTTGTCTTTGATAAGTGGTGATGATTCAACTGTGCTGATGTCCTCTGCAGTGTCCAAAACAGACTAAACAAATTGAATAGAATACAGGTTATGCATTTGTTTATCAAGTGTCAGATTTGCAAGTTCGGATAAAAACCTTATTTCAGTATCGTCTGACTGCAATCTGTCAACTGACATCAGAGTAAAGAGGGTGGCATCAATGGCAGACTGAGCATCAAACACCCTTTTGCAGCTCCTTGCAGCTTTCAGCATTCTATAAAGCTGGCAGATTAAGAAACCAAGAAGCTGCTGCTTCCTGTTACACTGTGGCAGCCACATACAGCACAGAGGTAGACATACAAGCACACGCACAAACCCACAAGAAACTACCTGCAATAAAGGATGAGGCAAACCTGTGACTGCTGAAAAAGTCAAACATTTACCCGGCCAAAAGGCCAAGAAGCCTCAAGAGCTGGCACACCAACACGAGACTGAAAACACCAGTGACCATTGAACTGAAGATCTGACAGGTAGTCAAAAATAGGTCCCATAAAATCGAAATCAGAATCAATAGTTTCTCTGGCTTTCTACATTTATTCACTGCTGCCATTTGGCAGTGAAAGCAACACACGGTCCAGTTAGTTTGTGTGATGAAAGAAGAAAAGCTCTGGCTGCTGGACAGTATGAAATAGTTGAAGGGAGTCTCATATCTCTACTTTCACTGATTAAAAGGAACCTGTGGAACAGGGGTAGGCAACCTTTGGCACTCGAGCCACGGGTGGCACTCTGCGGCATAAACACTGGCACGCTGGCACCTCAGTGTTCCTCACTTTATGTGTGTCCTGACTTCATGGGTTTGAGTGACAGCTCCCGCATCACTGTAGCCGGGCAGATACAGGCTTCAAGACAATTCTCAGTTTTGGTTCAGCCTAACTAAACGCAGTGTTTTTTTTAAGAGGTTTTTTCTTAAATTAACATTATTACGCTTGAGCAGATACAGCATTGAGATGTGCTCTACGAATGGAATAAAATTCCAGGTATATTGGAAATATACGCATTCATATGCCCACCAATGCTGTAGAACTTGAGGTCCGTCTAAAAAAGATGCTCTCAAACGAGAGGGAACTGATATCCACCAGTCATATTTCAAGGTCTAACAAAATACGTTTTTATGTTGGAATAAATATTACCTATGCAAGTAGTTACACCTCGAAACGCGTGTATTTTTTGTTTCGACAGACCTAGTGCCATACGTGTTCACTCAATACAGAATATTGTTTTGGTTAAATATTTATACTACAAACAAATAAACTGTGATAAATAATGTGACTGGTGATTTTAATTGCTGCGGCTGATTGGACCTCTGCTCTGGTTCAAGGAGGATGAAGTGATGTTTGGTTGTTTATACACAGACCTGAGAGGAGGTTTAATCAGGCAACACGAGTGAAATCACCTGTGATTATGACAGATACTGTATGTGCACCACAAAAAAAAAGAAATAAACATTTCATATGCTGTAGAAATTCATCGCTTCTACTCGAATAAATAGACGGTGCTTGTCAACCTTGAGAGGTAAGAGCTGACGAGTCCTGACAGGGAACCAACAGCATTCGAACAGAAGACCAACTTTAACCACAGTTAATGTGTTACCACACACTATAGGCAAGGCAACTTTGTTTGTCTAGCATATTTCAAAAACAAGGGCAACTCAAGGTGCCTTACATAAAAACAACATTGAAAACATTTCAATTACTATACAATAGGTATGCTAGTTTATACAGATGTTATTATAACAAGGACACTAAACTGAATTTCAACTTCTCATTCTCTGACTTTACACAACTTTCACTTTCAGCCGACACACTAATAGTACCCTCAAAAGCTAAAACCCCACATTGTGGTACGAGGGACCACTTTTTTTGACTACAGATATCAGCTCAGATACATTATTCTTCCGTAATGTCAGCATTTCAGGCAAGCTGCGATAATGAGCTGCTGAATCCTGGTGTTTATAACCCGGTCCCATGTGTCACAACCCACCACAACCACTGTTTTAGGTCAAAACACATTTTTAGTTGACTCTCGAGAGTAAACTATGTCACATTTAAGCAAATACAGTGGAGGAATCTGCAAATGAGACGCCATTAAAGAGAAGTCTCTCGGTTTATTAGATAAATCAGATTATCACCCAAGTGGATGGTCAACAGAGCACGGGGAAGATGTGTGTAGAGCGGGGGAAGGCACAATAATGAAGCCTGACGCCATCTCTTCAAGCCCTAAAATGATGCTGACCATGCTAAACACAGGGCTCCCAGGGAGCCATGCAGATCTGCTCACTGATATTTCTGTCAAAACATATGCCTTGGTTGTCTCCCCAGCTAATTTTGTGCAATATTACTGACTAAAGCAAACACAGAAACATGTACTAATTGGCAGCCTCCTCTAGTTGGATTTTAAAGGGGAAATCAATACATCTTTACTTTTTCATTTTTGCTTGTACTTCATAATTGTTCCCTGTTTTTGTTGTTCAAGTTGTTTTTCCAAGAAACAAAACTATACAGTGCCAGCTTATGCTTCTCTAATGTGAGAGTTCTTACATGGTAATAAACTAAATATCTTTGGAGGTGGACTTTCAGGCAACAAAGACAAGTAGAACTGATATCACTTGATGTTGCTTTGTGTCCTGGAAACTTATCGTTGTTAGTTCCAGACCTATACGTTTGTTTTGTCTAAGAAAACAAATGTTCAATTTGACATTTTAAAGATATGAAATCAATGAATAGGTAAGAGTGAAGATCTGGTGATGACACTGACATGAACTTGTGTTTAACAGTGCAACAACCTTATGACAGTAGTCGTTGAAGGCTAATGCTGGAGTTACTGTCATAACTGGAAACATTGAGGATGGAGGAGGAGGGAAAAAATGACTTTATTCATTGTGTTGCCACAGTGAGAAAGCAGTTCCGCAGGTTTCACCTTCATCTCTCCTCCCTCCACCCAACCTGATAAACTGTAGCTGAGCATGCCATCTCCCTCACGCTGAACTTCCTTGTTACGGGAAGATTCATTCATTCATTCACATGCAGGTGCAGCATGTACTGTATGAATGAATGAATAAGTCTATCAGTGTCACAAACAGACAAAAGCACAGGATGAGGGTGGGCAACAGGTAGTAGACAGATGAGCGGTGTACGTACACACACACACACACACACACCATCAGTGACCTGGATATGTCACACATAGAGTACCAACTAATTAGCTGTAACAGCTTCTCTGTCGTGATGATTCTGACACTGTCTGATTCACCTAAAACGCTTGAATAACATTTTATAAACAATGTAGAAAAGTACTGACTACATTTGTGTCTGAGTAACATAATATTAATGACTAAATAACAGGAACATGGTTTCCATATTGGAGGATTTATGAGTAACCCAGTGTTGTTCATTCAGTGTCTACCGCTTTATTCTCCTCATGAGGGTTGAGGGGCCAATCCTAGCTGACATAAGGCGAAAGGTAGGGTACACTTTGAGCGGGTCACCCGTCTATCGCAGTGCAACACTCAGACACGAACAACCATTCACTCCCACATCCACACCGACGGTCATTCTAGAGCGGCCAAATAACCTCTGCATATTTTTGGACTGTGGAAAGAAACCGGAGCACCCGGAGCAAAAAACAAGGATAGCCACTATTTTACCACGTGACCCAAACCCAGTGTTGTTTGGTGTATAAGTGAAGTAAGGCTGAACGGTTAAATTAACAATTTAAAAAAAAAAGAAAACTGTTTTCAAATCAGGAATCGTAAAGGCTGCAAGTTAATTATTCTATTTTTTATTGTTCCATGTCCTATGCCAATTAAAAAAAAATAATGAATTCATGTTGGAAATAATTTAGATCTTTAAATCTTTATTCTTGCATTGAATAATTAAAGTTCTTTTTTAGCAGGCGTCTCATGCAGTCATACCACATCACGTTTTAGAGCTGTAACACAGTCAATATTGAACTGAAGCTTGACTAACACAATTAAAGTTGCAATATCCGCCAGAATAATCACAATTTAATATTTTCTCCCCTAATTGCTCAGAAGTAAAATGAAGTCATGTTTGTATGTGAGCTACTCTAAGCAGAGGATCAGGACAATATTATCAACATTATCACACATTTCGATTAAAAGCTCCCACAGCATGATGACATTGTCTGGATAACTGTTAAGATTGTTCACATGGGTGACCTAAAGGACTACTTTAAAAGGATATATTTATAGTTATTGCATAAATATGATCAATTATTAAGGTCATATTCATGACAGGAACTGTTCATACTGCCCTATATGACCTCATTTGACCTCATCTGCTTGCAGTTGGGTCATAATAAATGAAAACTGGTGATTTAAAAATGTGAATATCATGTCAGACGTGTCCACATGTGTGCATGTTACAGTTCTGTGACAGTACTACCCAAGGCCTGCACTCTGAGCTCATATAATCAGCTTACCAGGTTGAACACAGTCTCCACAATGTCTCGGTTGGAAACTTCCCCAACTTCCACCAAGCCAACGAGCACGGCGAACTTCATCCGGATCCCCCTGATGGGCACCCCGGGGTTGTGTGCCATGGTGCCAGGTCTCCCGTCCTTCCCATCAGCTGACGGCGGCACTGCTGTCTCCTCGCTAGCCATTGCTAAGGAAGGAAGGACGGACGGACGGACGGGAGGGAGGGAGGAGGAAGGAGGGAGGGAGAGGACAGGTGGCGTTCACAGGTAAGGCACCTGTTCACCTCCAACGGTGACTGTGCAGCCCGTGTCGGGGGAGAAAGAGGGAGCTATGTCCCCTTCAGCTGAGTTGTTGGCGAGCCAAACGTTTCCCTCCCCATCCAAATAATCTTCAGCGGGGGGAAAAAAATGAAACAAGCGCCAGGTGAATGAATGTGTGCCGTCGTTGACAGACGGTAAATGCCAACGGCTTTACTCCACAGTGAGCTGCTCCTCTTCCCACTTCGTAACTTGATACCACACGGATAGATTAATGCCGTAAAAGCCGGGGGGAAGTGGGCTGCAGGTGAGCAGCGGCAGGCAGATGAAGCGACGATGTCCTCGTCCTCCTGCTCCTCTCGGACAATTGAGAAACCGAAGACTGGGAGAGTTTAATAATCTCCGCACAGCGGTGGAAGTTGCTATTGTCGCGGAGTCCTCACACTTGACAGGTAGCGCGTCTGGCAAGAGGCTAAAACTCGCAAACTGCAGCCGGTGGAGTCCGTCGGCAGCTCCGGAAGAAGTCGATACAGGGCGGAGGTTCGCTCGCTCTTCCCCGGCAAACTCCACTGCTTTGGAGAAATGTCAGCGTTGACCCAGCTGCGTTGCCTTCTCTTCCTGATTTACCCCGGCAGTTCAGCTCGACACCGCCATGACAGTGGAGCCCTTCAGCGAGTGGCGCATGCGCAGTTGGGGAGCTAGGTTTATTCAGCCCGACGGCAGGTGAGCCGCCGTTTACTGTAGGTGGACTCTCTCAGCACGATGCGCAGGGACGTTACAACTATTTTGTGAGAGCGGGGGGGGGCTGGGTGTTTTTTCAGGTGGGGGAGGGCTGAACACACAGTCAGGGCTTGGCAACTGAATTAATGGGTAGTGTGTTGGGTACATAAACCATATATAATTCATGTTTTCTTCCAGTTGCAAAATAAATTCCTGTTTTGAAGCCTCCAGATTCCAGAATTGACAGCAATCAGGCACCGATTTGATCCAATCCAAATGTATTTCTCTACTTTTTTTAATTTAAAAAAAAAACAGAGTTGACCAAGGTGCTGTACATCGCACAAGGACAGCATAGAAAACAAAGTAAACTAAAAAACAAACAAACATATAAAATCAATAAATCACACAATCAATAAAAATAAAAGTTCATAAGTGCCATGCTTTATTTTCTCCAAAAGGGCATCATACTTTACTAAATTGGCATGATGTGCTATTAGAAAAAACCTGAAACTAGTGATTGGGAACATTAACTTGAGAAAATGTTTCCTGAAGTTAAAAATTAACTGGTGGCTAACTGCTACTTTTGTCATACATCCTGGGCTTCACTTCTCAAACCGAAAAAAGACTGTGTCTATAACACATTAATGAGTAACATAATACTGAAATATTATTACTTTACCCAGTAACAATTTAGTAGTGTAAGATATTACAATTTACAAAATGGAAACTATATTACAATTACAAAGTGATGCTTTATTAATGCATTATTAGATCACCGTTTTTGTCCTTTCCACTGTGGCACACTGGTGAGTCCACGTGTGCTGGGGAATTCTGTGACAACCATCTATTACCACTGTAATAACATTTTGTGGACGTGATGCTGTTTGTGAATAAAGACCAGAATAAAGCTGCTGCTGAAGACTGATGCATACTTGGCCTAAATATTGTGGTCGCTCACAGATTAATCTCATGCACACTGGCACAAAGTTCTGCACATTCTGCACAGGGATGGAAGTTATTTAGACATCTGTATGTTGAAGAAACTTTCCAGGAAACATCCGGAAACATTCAGATTGCCTCCAAATACCAAAAAAAGATGTTGTTTTTTCTGATGTTCTTTGTGTATAAGCTTTTGCCTCAAAAACATGAAACACACACACTGACTGATCGGTCTATTTTGGGCTGTTTTTGAGTGAGATGGAGGCCTCCTTGAAGCAAGGTTATCATAGTCTGAGTCTCTATGAAAGTCAAACAATTATAAGTAGTCATTAATTTAGCGGGTGGCAACTCAATTGGAGTTATAGTCATCGTTTTTTGAGCCGTTCTACCTGTAACAACATGCCATGGGGTTGTGGCTGGAGGTCCTGGAGGATGAACACCACAGTCTGGAGGGAGGTGACTTCATGCTCCTTACAGGTTCTTCACAGTTTTGTGCCACAATTGGAAGGCAATGGACGGACAGGTGTATTAAACATACACGAAGAACTGGATTCAGGGACAACGACCCGAGCGAGACTGACCAGTTCCAGTGCCCTAGGACGGAATGAGTCATTTCTTTTAAACAAAACACAGAGAACATATACATTAGAAACCAGTATTTCTCTTAGACCTGACCCAAAGCACAGGGGACCCCTGCGTGAACATATAAATGCAAAAAAACATTTTTATGCAATCACATGTATGTGTTGCTATGAAAACTGGGATTTTAACTGGAAAAAAAATGCAGATTTCAAATTTTAATGTTGAAGATTGGATTGTTATCAAACAACACAACACATCCGTTGTAGAGAAACTGAAGTGTCAAGAGAGTATGATGCGAGAGTATAATGTGTATAATGTGTACAATATGAGAACTTTCAATTTACAAAACATACTCACACTGAAAATGAGTTGGTGTGTAGGTCATAAATTAACCTATTTATGTCAGCTACTGCAGTAATTAACTGTGCTCACACATCTAATGATCAAAGGGAGGCGCCATTTTGTACGTGTGATACTTTCAAGTACCTTTTCCTGATACGGCCTATTATTATCTGGATACTTCACTCACTTTTGTATAAAGAATGCAAGAAAAATGTCATAAAAAAGCTTAATGCAACTAACTTGAACTAACCTTCTTACTGATCATTAAAATAATGTGTACATTGCATCTGTAGAACTCATTTATTTGAGGTGTTGACTAAAGACACTGTCTATTTTGGGCTGTTTTTGAAACATGGCAGTGCGAGAATGTTCACTTTTATTACAATTTATTAAAAAATAATAATAATAATAATAATAATACACCAAAACTGTAATCAACACATCAGAAAATATGTACCACCACAGATAAAACTTTAAGGTGACCTCTGGTGCCGAACAAGCCCTCGTCCTAGTTTTACACTAAGTGACGCAGACAGTGTGTATATGAGAACGTTGATGTTGTGCAGCACAGCAGCACAATGACAGACGTCTGCATGCCAAAAACAGTCCAAACCAAACACTGAGGCAAAGTGACAGCTCTGCGTTACATGCCTTTTCATATCACCTCCAGCAACCCATGATGTGAGCTTTCACAGAGCCGAACGGACAAGAGGAGCCACGGCTGTGGATGTTGTATGTCAATACAAATACTTGGGCACCATTTTGGATGACAAATTGACTTTGAAGCTGATTCTCCAAAAAGGCCAATGGGAGTCTGTTCTTTTTGGGGGATAGTTTGCTTTCAAAAATGTTTTATTTGTCATTTATTGAGTTGATTTCAGTATTTGCAGTGTTGGAACAAAAATGCTTGTTGGTAGCTTTGTTAGACTCTGCCAAAATGAATAACTGGCACTAATTTACATAACATTGATGATATCTAGATATCTAAGTTATTAAGAGAGCTGACCCACATCACCCTCTTCACGGAGAATTCATCCTCTTGATGAGATTTACTTTCTATCTGAGCAGCTCAGATACAGACAGACAGACAGACAGACAGACAGACAGACAGACAGATAGATAGATAGATAGATAGATCGAGAATAGTATTTTTTAATCTGTTCAATCAACAGATGAACAGCGCTTCATGTATTAGACCACCACCCAAAGCTGCCACAGCTGCCCTAAATTAACAGCATTGGTAATGATCAAAAATGGTCAATATACACCATAGTAGAAGCTCTTGAGATGATGCTTTTAAAGCTGAAATATAATTATTATTGTTATCCATGAATTTTCAAATTAAATTTTTATAAAAAACAGAAAATATAGTAACGCACATGATTATTTCTTGATTAAGATGTCAAATTATAGTTATTTATTTGCATTCCTGAACAGGGAAATTAGTTTTAGTGGTTGAATGTTATGCCTGATTCATTTGTGAGAGGTGAGATGTGAATTCAGTTTGTTATTTGTTAACAACAATAACATTTTTAGTTTTGAACAATGTTTTCTCGTTTTTATGACAGCAGGTCTTATAAATTTGTTAAGCACTGTTTGTAAGTACATGCATTTATATTTAGATATTTTTGAAATTACTTCATGGTGTGAATTGGAACACATTGCCCCAGAGACAATAAAGATGTTTTTATCTATTTAACTCCGCCCCTGTCTGTTATACATGAAGGAAACTTACAATCAAACATAACCTAGAAATTGATCACACTATGCACACAGTACTACAGGTTACCCATATCATAAACTGTTTGTCTTGTCTGTTCATACTGGTACCTTCATATTCGCTCTGCAAGGATAACTCAGCAACTATGACAGTTGTTGCCACAGAAGCGGCTGACGTCAGTGTTACCACACTGACCTCGCAGTAAAGTCAGCTTGAGCCCTCGGGAACCCAGGGAGTCATGGAAGGCAGCAGCATCACCCATGAGACGCTCGCCGGCTCCGTCTCTGATGTAATGACCTGAAAGGAGCAGACCTGGGGACTGCAGACATCACATCTTAATCACAACACTTTGAAAATTCTTTGACTGACCTTTTGGATCAAACATACACCTTGTCTCATTATGTTTTTAACTGGACTCTCCATAGAGATAATGAGACTTGAGTCACATAACAGAGTTACACTGGAATCATCTCCTGCTGCTTTTCTGCCATCCTGCTTTTCTATAAGCTAAATGATTGTGAATAAAAAGAGCTGTATTTCCACATTATGTCTGACTACCTTGATTTAAACAACACTGAAACCAGAGATGAGTGTGTTAATGGCGTCAGTAGAAAATGCCAAACAGATTACACAGGATTAAAAAGTCAACTATAAATGTTATTTTTATATTCCATTTTCACAAATCTCAGTTTGCCTCATGGTGCTTAAAAGATGCAACACCCTCAGTCATTACCCAGGATCAGGAAAAATAACCTTTAACAGAAAAGCACACTGAAGAAATGGACAGTTGTATCCTGTATGTATTTGGATGCGGTGTTAAATGTAACTATGTCATTTTTCACAGTTATCTCTCAAAGTGACATATTTTTCACATTTTTTTTAACATATTTTCATGAATGTTATTTAATAATAATGCATAATATGTCCACCCCAGATAACACTACAGTAACATGAGGGTAGGTTTAATAAGGGAGCATGCATTTCATAGGTGTACCCATAGAATCTGACACTTGACTTGTATTTTACCAACAGACAAAAATTCTTGTCTTTGCAATAATAACAGTGTGGGTGGATCACACCTGTGTGACGTGTGAACACACCTAGAGACTGGTTGGTCCTGATGGGACGGTCTCAAGATACTAGTATATTTATTTTAAGATCATAGTTTCATGATCAATATATATTTAATTGATTTCAAAAACATTTTTTTTGGAAAGTATGCAATAACTTATTGTATCAGAAATGTGGTTTGCTGAATTAACATCAACAGTTACAGGAAAATAAGATCAAAGAAAGTTTGGGATTAATACATATTACAGCAGATTAAATTAAGAAAAACAATTAGGGTGCAAAATTTAAAAAAAATAGACATTCTTTAGTTAGCTGTTGTAGTAAGACAGATTTTTCTATGGCCGATAATTAATGCAGATTTTTTTGGCCCATATATTTAACCAATTTTCTATTTTGCCCCATCTGATCAAATATAACTGTTATGTAATAACATACAATAATACAAAACATTGCTTTACTTCAGTTACCAGTTACTGAACATCACTAATGGTCTATCGCTCACTCAACAGTTTGTGGCTGCACATCAGCATGCAACAATACTATATAAACTACACATTAAATACATAAAACAGACAATAAAAAACAAAGAACAACATTTGTGGATGGAAAAATAAAATATTAGTGACTAAGGAACATTTATCAACTGAAAAAATAAAAGATGAATAAATAATACTTGCCCAAAAAAAATTACAAATACCTGCCGTTTAATCTGTGTTTGAATCTAAAAGCGTATATCTTCTTTAATATTTTATTCATATATAATTACATTATTTTACATTACATTATTAAAATGAACTGTATTTATTTGCTTCCATAGACCATGACCATGTCAAAGGTCGATTATTTGCCAGCAGGGGGAGCTCCCAAAAAACCTACAAGGACTCGCGAGATAATACAAATCTCACAAACTCCGTCCGTCTCTTTAATTCTCGCGGGATTTCCTACTTCCTCCTCTTTCACTCCCTGTAGCCAACATGGCAGTCGGCAAGAATAAGAGGCTGACCAAAGGCGGCAAAAAAGGTGCCAAAAAGAAGATGTAAGTAGGACATTCACTCACGGTAACACGAAACAGGCTTTGTCCTTCACATCCGTGCAATTCCAGCTCAAGAAATGTGAAGGATGAAGACGATTTTACGTAGATAGTGGAAGGGCCGGTGCTAGTCTCCTCGTCGCCGGCCTCTGTGTCGCCCGACACAGGCACAGCAAGCGTGTTCCATTCACTTTTGAGCTGAAGCGTTTTCCAGAGTTGTGTCTGTGTTATAATATGTGTATGTCTCATTTGCAGAATTAAATGTGTTTGTGTTTTTAAAGGAAACGCGAAGTAGCCACCGCGTCATTCAGTAACGGTATTATGCGCTATTAGCAACTCAATGCTAGCATGTGTTTAGCTGAGCTTGTCCTCTGACATGGTGGTTAAACCTCACGTCAGCGGCGGTTGTTGAAGTGATGTGTTGTTAAACTAAAGTTTGGATCCCGTGACAGTCTCATATAAAATCTCCAGATATTGTTGAGTTGATAAATTGAAACCTAATGCCCGCTGCTAACCTGAGCTATAGCCACGGTGCACGCTGAACCGGTTTGGTGACCGTCTGTGCCTCAAAATCTTGGTCACCGGTGGTCTGCACACCCCCGTGGACGGTGCTGTTTAATGAATTATGATAAATTTGTTTCTTGTGCAGTGTCGACCCTTTCTCCAAGAAGGACTGGTATGATGTCAAGGCACCAGCCATGTTCAACATCCGCAATCTTGGCAAGACCTTGGTCACCAGGACTCAGGGAACCAGTAAGTCTCTATCTACAAATACTTGAATGTTTCCACGCCTGAAGAAAAATATGAATCTTTGAAGAATCGATAATAATATCTATGGCTACACATTCCAGGCATTAAGTTGGTTTTCATTGTACATGGGGATGCCAACATTTAAATCCAGAAAGGATGAAAATACTGCATTTGTGGGTTCGAAATTGTGTGGTAGTGTTAAGAAATTGCGTGAATAAAACATCACATAGCTATCCAGTTTCACTGCACTTAGTTAAGTGTTGGTAGTGTAGAACAAGATGAGCGAGCATGATGTTACCACTAAATAAAGATTTGGCTACACAGTTTCTTGCAACTGTCAAAACAGATTTCAGTGCAGCATTTTTGTGACTAACGGAAGTACAGTGGGGGAAATAAAATTAAGGACAAATTAATGCAGTTTGGTCTGAAACACCCTAAACTGCCATGTGGCAACAAGATCAGTTAGACAGAGCTATGGACCTCTCCAGTATAGAAGGTGGGAGCTGTTGAATTACACTATGTGCGCTTGTTGCCACCTGACATGAAATAACAGCTACATTAGCTTAACAACTACCTGAGATGCCTTTTAAAAAACAAATGCAAAGCTGTTGGTGAATCAAACGTATGTCCCTTGCAGGCTACACTAGCTAGTGTTTCTTTTCTTTTACATAGGTTTTTGAAATTGCAGTTGAAATGTGTAACATCTTAATGGAAACCAAATCATGATAACTTTAACTGTTGGTCAAACCACTAAACTCCCATCTGTTTGAATCAACCAGGAATCGCTTCCGATGGTCTTAAGGGACGTGTGTTCGAGGTGAGCCTTGCTGACCTGCAGAACGATGAGGTGGCCTTCCGCAAGTTCAAGCTCATCACTGAAGATGTTCAGGGCAAGAACTGCCTCACCAACTTCCACGGCATGGACCTGACCCGTGACAAGATGTGCTCCATGGTCAAGAAGTGGCAGGTAATCAAGTTTTTTTTCTTTTCTTTTGAAAATCAATCTGGAAATTCTGAATATTTCACTGGCCAGCAAGTTGATTTGTAGGTGCTTTGGTTTCGTAATTTTTTTTTTTCAACATTGAAATAACTGGGTACACAAACAAGGTCTAGGAGGAACCGTTGTAGTAAAAGTTTGCATTGTGCAAAGACATTTGATGGGGATGTAAGTTGAAGTGTCTAATTTAGGTGCTTAATAACGGCAGATCTTCGGAAATGCATTTGACAATTAGAAAAGATCATGACTCTATTTCGATTCCGAACAGTTGTACTTGTAAATTTTACTGCGTTGTTGGCTAAAATGTCATTTGTATTGAGTCACATTTGATTGAGGGAAATTTAGTTTTTCAGTTATACTGTTAAGAATTGTTTGGTCTTCTATAATATTGGTAACTACAGATTAGTTTTTTTGGATTTTGTCATTTTTTTAGAAACAAAGAAATGGCTTCATTTAGATTTAGTGCTATACATGGTTCTTCTGTAACCATCTCGGCGTGGAACGTTTGTTAGCATGGATTTTAAAGCATTTTCGTATTGCAAGAACAGCTTACTAAGTATAATCATTATTTGGGTATTAATTGTGTGTGGTTATATACACAATTCATCAATTTTGCACACCTAATAGAAATTGAAACTACATTGTGGTACCCTTTGACATTTTTGTCTGAAGAAGAAAATGTAAGAACAAGGTAAATGTAAGCTGAGGACTGTAAAAGTTGGAGGAATTTATCTTAAGTCTAATTTGCACTGCTTTCTTTCCCCTCAGACCATGATTGAAGCCCACGTCGACGTCAAGACCACCGACGGTTACCTTCTGCGTCTCTTCTGCGTGGGTTTCACTAAGAAGCGCACCAACCAGATCAGAAAGACCTCCTATGCCCAGCACCAGCAGGTCCGCCAGATCAGGAAGAAGATGATGGAGATCATGACCCGTGAGGTTCAGACCAATGATCTGAAGGAAGTCGTGAACAAGCTGTAAGTTGAAAGGAATTTTTGTTTTTAATCGCATGTTCCATATATAAAGTAAAAGGGTATTGCTGTTAAATTTAATTCCAATTCAGACTTGTCATTTATGTAGATTTAAAAATACGATTTGGCCACATCTATAATGTGCATTTTCATGTTCCAGGATCCCAGACAGCGTTGGTAAGGACATTGAGAAAGCCTGCCAGTCCATCTACCCTCTACACGACGTTTATGTCCGCAAGGTCAAGATGCTTAAGAAGCCCAAGTTTGAGTGTAAGTGAACATTAATGGCAAGTTTACCATATTTTTCCTTATGGGAACACATGATGACCCATTGTTTCGGTCCCACATGATTTCCTGATTACTGCCCGCTGAGATCACCTGACGTTCCCTTTCATGACGAACGTGAACCTCTTTCAGTTTGGGTGGTGTCATACTGTGAATCTGAAGACTGGTCTCGACTAGGGCTGAGCACTTATTCTTTTTCAAATTTAAGTTATAGCTCAACTCGAATCACATTTGCATTGTCAGAAACTGCAGTTAAAACAACCCAGATTCAGCCGAGTTGTTCAGCCCTACTCTACAGCTCGTTTGAGAGTGAAATCATACTTACTCACCACTGACCTCTAAACCTTTATCATCAGCCTGAGCTAAAAGCCTGTCGTTGTCTTTCGCAGTGGGCAAACTGATGGAGCTCCACGGTGAGGGTGGTACCGGCACCGCCACAAAAGCAACCGGTGACGACACTGGAGCCAAGGTGGAGAGGGCTGACGGCTATGAGCCCCCCATCCAGGAGACAGTCTAATAACACCCTGACAGATTTAATAAAAAATGTAAATGACCAACAAACTGTCTGTTGTCCATGTTTACAGTGGGTGGATACAAACTTGTAAATACAATTAAAGGTGTAGATACTCGTTTGGTTTGACACATTTTGAAAACGGTTTACTGCTTTATTACAGTGTTAAAAAATACTAGTCCCATGTGATCGTGGTCAATACCACTAGCTATTTTAAATGGAGTATCTATGTACAAGTGGGATGTAACCCCTCACTTGGCATTAGGGGCAATATTTAATTAGTCTTGGGGAAAACTGGGAAGTGGTGTTCATGCTGTGGTAGTGCGGAAATACACGCTGAATTTGCAACTTCAATCTTGTATTTATTATTTACATATAATTAGACCAGTTACAAAACAGCTTAAGTATTCGTACAGTGTAGGTGCTTGTAATGTAGAAGTAAGGAAATGAAGGCAACAAACCACTAGATGGTGCAAATGTTAAAACAATGATTTTAAAGCCAAATCCACAGTATTTACAACCAGTTGTAACTTAAGTTATTCAGTAAGCTTATCATTAAGTCAATGCTCTAGGTTAAATGATGCTCAATTGGAAAAATAGTGCAGTTTAGTCAAAGGCAGTCAATTGAGGATGTCCACCAAGTGTCCTCAGTGTGGTCTTTGTCCTTGAAGCCACCTTTGTAACGATCAGAGTACTTGCAAATAGTTTTTAGGGACCAGGGCCCGTTTCCCTCTTAAATCGCCCATGAACCATTCTTCATCTAAAGACTCCAGATTGGTTATAATATCCCCAAACTGTGGAAGAGGAGGAGGAGGAAATGAGTGGTGATCATTTTGCTGTGTAAATGTTGACAAGAACAGTTTTACTCGATGGTACCTGCAGAGAGAGCTCTTCATCGCAGTCTGATGTGAAGTCATATAAAGCCCTGCCTCTGTCAACACTTGGTGCAGCTGCATTCTGCTGTAAAGTCGATGACTGCTGACCTGCTGAGGAAGGCAGATACAAAACCACTGAGTAGATGACAAATAACCGTGTTTGTATACTAAACTGTTTCAGATGAAACAGCCAATTAACTAAATGGAGTGTGCATCCAATCCTATTGATTAAGTTGTATATTTTCTATTTGTCTATAAAATATCAGAAAACTGAAACATCAATCTGTTTTTCCCAAATCTTGAAATTATGACATCCACAAATAGTATTTTGTTATAAAGGAGCAAAGAAACCAGAAAATATAAGAAGCTGCAAAACCAGATGACAGATTGTGAAAAACAATCTCCATAGCAATAATTAGATAGCCTAAAGAAAATAGTTGAGTTAGTATTTGATACACTTCATTGCCCTAGTTATGAAAATCAATTTTCCACTATATAATGTCATAAGAAACTGCCAAAAATAAGACGATCAAAATAAAAATGAGTTGCTGCCTTTGTGCCAATTACAGTACATTATTACTATTATTAATAATAATAATAATAATAATAATAATAATAATAATCAAATCAACAAACAGTTACTTTTGTTTCCCATGACGACATGGACATGCACAGCCCTTTGTCATGTGGATGGTAATGCAGTAAAACACCCAGTTCTTATTTCATAAGAGCAACAAAAAGGCAACACCTCATACGTCTGACTTACCAGTGCCGCTCTCAACAAAAGCTGTGGGGAACATTCCTTCTCTGCCGTTGAGTCTGCCACGGCTCCATTCCGCATTAAGACGCTGGGTCACCAGGATACGGTCGCCCTCCTGAAAGGACAAGTCGTCGTCCGACTTCCCGGCATAGTCATACCGAGCCACCGCCCAGTCCACACTGGACTGAGACACCTATGTCAAAAAGTCACAAAATGTCACAAACTTCTTTTACAGGAGACACTTTATACTCAAATTACTAATAATAATACTGCATTTATCCAAATATGAGTTACCTTAGAGGGTTTGGCAAACTCATTTTTTGCAGTCGAAGAAGGCACCATACCTGTAGGAGGTAAACATGTCTTATAATCATTATTTAACATGAGAAGGATCTGACAAGTTAACAAAGAATAAATCTACATCAAATACATTCTAGTAACCTGATGAGGATTCAACATCACATCATATAGATGAATAAATCCAGCATTTTTACTTTAGTTAAATGCAAAACGCTGTAGAAAGAGACCAATGACAACTGTGTGGGTTTTATGAGCACATGTTAATTCCCAGAGTCATTAAATAATTCCACATCTCCTGGCTACAGAAACAGTTGTAAGTGTAACTTTGATGGGAGACGTTCTTTGTAAACAGCGATTTAATGAAACAGAAACAGAGGCATGCATTCCTGACATGCCACAGAGGTTAATGCAAACACAAAGGAGAAAGATGGCAGAGAGGCTCTTTGTTGGGAAAAACACAGACACACTCTTTTGTTTTGATTGAGGATGGAAAAGTTAAACGTGTTAAAGTGTAAGTATTCCCATTTAAAGACACAAAGGCCGTCATATAATCGTACCAGGCAGTGCTACGCTCTTGGGCTGCGGCTGCTGTGGACCTGGAGGTGGAGGCAGATCTTCAATGATCTCCACAAAGTTAAGAGGGAAAATTCCAGATATGGCGCCAAGCTGTCCCCGAGCCCAGTCCTGTCCACAGTACTCCTTCAGCTTGATCACATCGCCCTCGGTGAAAGACAGCTCATCACTGTGCTCGCCCTCAAAGTCAAACCTGGCCTTACAGCGTGGACCGCTGCGCAGGGAACAACGTTTCACACATCAGGTGTATTCAGGTCACACTGACGAGGTCTATGCAGAGATTTTAGAATATTTTGTAAACAAAAATGTACCCGACTGCTGCAGACGGAGGCTTCGGTTTCCGTTCAGGCAGGGGCTTTGTTGAATCTGACTGTGACAATCAAATTGTACACTTAAAATGTCATCACATCCTGTACATGATTTACATTTTAAACTATTTCAACAGTTCCAACTTACCAAGACTTTGACGTAATTGACAGGAAAGAACCCGGTCGATCCGCGACAAGTGCCTCTGCACCACTCACTGTCCACCGGCTCCACCATGGTCACGATGTCTCCTGCTTTCAGACCCAGCTCTCCTGGACCCTCTTTGTGAACAGAACACACATCATTGTCGACTGCTCTGACTAAGAGACACGCTAACTGCCTGATGTGAAGACTGATACTTCATGAATGCTGTTTGACTGTAATGTGTAATGACTGGTCCCTGGTCTATTGTTTTACATGACAGGCACGTGGTATTGTTTGAATTGTATTTTCCTTCCTTGTGAGTGCCCCTGACGTTTAAAAGGTGACTGAGGTGTAGAGTACGGAAGACGTAGGTGACTTTCTTGACACATGAAGACTTGTTATTATAATTTAATTTGTTTAGGGGCGCCACATATATCACATCACAACACTGTGTGTGAGAGACACTGTTAGTAGTCTATTGGTATAAAAATGTACAAAACATCCAAATCATTTCACTTAAAAAGGTCTGTTTCACCCATTATAACCCTAACCACCCAATTAATCAAGTGAAGAATAAACTTAAAATCTTTATGATGCGTCTGTGTTTTTTTTTCTTTTACTCATCAAACTTGTTATTACTGGCAGAAACACCGTGAAAAGCAGTGTAGGGCTTTTGTTTTCTTTGAAGGAAGTGACTTTGACGTCGACTGGAATGAGACATGCATCTCAGATCCACCGTCTGATGAGCGAATAACACACGTATCTCTGGTAATTAGTAAAAAAACAAAACAACCTATATATTTAATGGGTGAAGTGACCTTTTAAATGCTCGTAACTGAACTTGGCTGCCTCTTCAGAATATTCAAACATACTGTACTTCCTGTCATGCTCACTGATAAGCACACGTTATCCTGTATCTGCTTCCAGACTGCATGCTAAGCTAATGTGCTTCTGGTTCATTAGTCACACAGAGCTTTGAGATGCATATCAATATTCTAATGAATAACAAAAACAAAAGCATGCGTCACCTGGGTTGAAGTCATAAATAACCTGCATCCTTTGCCCACCGCTGCCTCCATCTGAAGCACTTGGTCCAGGACCCTGCAGAGAAACACAACGCAGATTTAAAGGCTCGCGTATCAGCGCTCACATGGAACACAAGCGTCGATAAAAGCGTTTGGACGCACAGGTTACCTGCGTTGCAGACATATCGGAGGCAAGAGGAGTTATGACCTTCATGCGAGACTTGTGGACTCTGCCTTTGAGGTCTCCAATTTGGCATTCAAACATATTCTGGTCAATCTCCTCTACCAGAAGAAGCACTTCGTTTTTCTGTTGACAAAGACGTTTCAAGATGTTAAAATGATAGTATGTGCGAATGCACTTTTATGTGGAAACGAGTCAAGTCACCTGAAACGACAGCTCTCCTGTGCTGCTGCCTTTGTAGTCGAGGGCTGCAATTCCATGAGGAAGTTCAAGCTGAGGAAAGAAAGCAAAAAAAAACATGCACTTAATGTTGAACCGTGTGCCGTGTTTGACATACATAGCACACACATACACACAGGTGTGCAGCGGGCTCTCCCTCACAGTGTATTTGTTGTAGAGACGATGGCCTGGGCTGGGTCTCGGAGGTAAGACGGGTCGCTTCCTGTGGGACGTCTGTTTCTGGGGTTTAGGTGAAACCTCCCATGGCAATGAAACGGATTGGCCTGTAGCCTGAAGGCTGGGAGGAGGAGGTCTTCCCGGGCCTGGTTTGGCTGGAGGAGGACGAGGTGGGAGGGTTTTGGTGGTGCTTTGTCTCCTGAAGTGAAACAAACATCATCGAGATGAGTGAGGAGCATCTTGCATTTTAAAATGAATGAGGATTTTGTTTTCCCATGCCCTCACTTACCGAGGTGGAAGCGATGGCTCGGGTCCAAACTGCAGAAGATTGGGCATTTTTATTAGCACTAAAACGGTACTAGAAACCATGGTAACCATGCAACGACACAAAGTATTCAGTCACAGCTAAAGGCAAAGAGTTCATGGGATTACAACAGTTCATTTGTGTGTGTGAAAAGCTGAGGAAATCAAGCTGGAACAAGAATGCACCACATCACACTTAATGTGCAGCGATACAGGAACAGCACAAAGCATTAAAATGTAAAGTACAGAAAATGTACTGTATATTTTATCATGTCAACACCTAAGATGTTTGCACTGTGGATTAGGAAAAGCTACCTGGGGAGGAAGGACGGGCATCGAGCTTTGCCTGAGGGGCGCTGAGGTTTTCAGGGAGCCCACAGGCTTCTGAACAGGAAGGGGAGGAGCCGTGTCCTGATGATGATGATCCGAGACTGAAGAGAGACGAGCTGTTACCGTAATGCAAGGTTTAATTCAGACAGAAAAGCCACATCATCTGGACTCACATGAAACGGCTCTGCTGGGGACTCTGATGGTGGTCGGCCTCCTCGTCACACTTTGCCTGGGGAAGGAGGCTCCATTGGTGTCCACGTTACGCTCGGGCTCGACCGGCATGTGGTCTGAATAAAAAGGCAGTGGACGTCTTACAGCTGTGTATTTATGGCTGTATGCAAAGCGCGGGCTAAACACAATGGTTAGTTGATCTTTGGTGTGAATTGGAGCTAGTTAGGAGTGAGAGAAGATAAAAAGCATTGGAGTCTCCTGATGTTTTATGTCAGTAAGTTATCTGTTGTATGCATCCAGGAACCTTAATTGGAGCTGCTTAGTCAAGGGAAAAGCAGCAGCAGCAGCTGTGATTAGCACATGCAGGCATGTAGTCAGGAGGCTGTTCATCACAATTGCCGTTGGCGGAGCACCGATTTTCAATATCACAATCATGGCTGTGATTAAAGAAAAGAGAAATCACTGCTAAAGTATATGAAGCCGTCTTCCTTTACTCGCTCTGTGTGCGCCAGTGATATAAAGGTGAGGACACCTGGTATAAACACCTGTCCTGTCACCCTGGATGTCACCTGATGCCCTGAATCAAACTACTCAATCATATCAGCCGATGAATGTATTATTTGAAAGCGTAATACTTACGCGCGAGAGCGTTCTCGTACTCGTTCTCGTTGAACACGGACGCCGAGTTGTGGTTGTTAATGTTCAGGTTGGGTTTGAGTGGCTCTTTAGGAGGCTTCACAGGAGGTACAGGAGGGAGTGGTGAAGGTTCTTCTTCATAAACGCTGTTGGCTCTGGTCAAACCAGGAGGACGTGACCGCTGTGGAACGGCCCCTTTGCGGTGTAAAGTCTCGAGCTCCTCTTTTATAGACATTCCCACAGGTTTCCTCGGGGGCTGAGGCCTCGCGGCTGGTGTGTGGTTTCCTACATTTATGTAGGTGACATTTTGACTGTCGTCATCAGCACTTTGGTTAAACGGAGGTTTAAGCGCCACGGGTGGTTTAGCAGCGACTGGAGGTTTGACAGTGGCCTTCCTTGGTCGGGGTTCTGGTCTGACTGGTTCCACTGCATTTTCCTCCTCGGTGCAGGCCTGGCTCTCAAAGGCCTGGATCCTGGCCTGGATATTACGATGACTGCTGGTGTTCATCTCGCCAACAGCATCTTCACTTCGGCAGGCCTCTTCGGATTGGTCGACAACGTCGCGTCTCTCCTCAGACGTGTTGTCGGCACTGAAAACCTCCAATAACTCCTTTAAATACTTATTTGAGGATTCATCCTCTGGATCGGGGTGAACGGGGTCACAACCTTCACTGAGACTCACCAAAGACTGAACTCTGACCTCCTCTACTATTGCATGCTTTTGGTATTTCCTACGAGGAAGTGGCACGGGGCGTGGCTGAGGTTCTGAGTGTAAAGAAGAGGGAGTGGTTTCAGGTGCAGAGAGATGATTGACTGGAAAGTCCCAGCGGACAGTAACAGATCTGCTGCACGTTGGAACTGGATCTGCTCGCCTGGGTTGCTCTGGTGTTACACTGGATCCACTTGTGGTGTCTGTCCTCACGGTCTGATCAGGAGGTGAAACAGTTGGACTCGCTGTCTCTGTGTCTGCCGGTCTGGGCAGGGATGGTCTTGGTGGTTTTTGTGGTTTTTTACCTGGAAACATATGTGAACAATCATCAGGTGTGGAGCTGAAACAGACTGAAGGTGGAGTGACAGATACTTTGGTACATCTCACCAGCAGCTGACTGTGGGACAGTGCTTCCCCTCTCAGGGTCGGTCTGTGTGGCACTTGTGGAGATGACGGCGGTCTGCCGAGGAGCAGCAGTGGGCTTTTCCTGTGTCTTCTCTTGAATCACCTGGTCATAGGATGGTGGAGGCTGAGTCATGAAAAAGAGCATGTGCATTATTTTCCTGTAAACTATAGCATTTACAAACTGGATGTGTTTTGACTCATGATCACCACAAGAGCCACAACCATAACATCCAGGGAACCCTCTATGTACCAGTGTATATGAAAAGAACCAAGGTGTGTTCATTTATGTGGATTCAAAACCCTCTCAGTGGGATGAGGTCCTACCTGGGAGACAGTCTGGACATGTGAAGACCAGCTGGGTTGAGGAAGAGAGGGGAAAACCACAGAAGGTCCGGAATACCAGCTGTTACTGCCCAGAGGTTCTGCTGAGACGATGGTGATCTCTGGTCGTCTGGAAGACAAAACCGCAAAGATGCTTTAAAGATCTGAAAGACAACCAAGATCCACTTCCACCCATTTTATTCTCTGAGTCCACAGCGTGGTTTTTCTCAGCACTGTTGTAAATGTAATTCAGACATTGACACAGTCAAGAAGTAAACGTGGTCGATGGAAACTGTTTTACCTTCTGTCTCTGTAATGTTCACACTGAGAGTTGCTTCTGGCTAAAGAAAGAAAAAATAGTTACGTTTCCATGTAGATTTCAAACCTATGGTGTCATGATCAGCTCTATGAAGGAAACATTTCATATAAGATAAAAGATTATAGTAACAAAATACCATTCTGATTTGGCATTGCATTTCTACAAATGTCCACCAAGGCCACTCAGTTTCCCACAGTGTCAGTAAACTTATCTCACAAGGTTAGCAATTGTGTTATTTTTTTTGTTTTTTTTTGTTAAAATCCTGAATTTGAATCCAGATCACCACCAAAATTGAATCATTTCTTTCTTGGGCCACAGCATGCATTACCAGAAAGTTTCATCACAATCTGTCACTGTCACTTTTTTGAGTTACGCTCACAATCAGACGGAACACGACAGATGTGAAAAGTACTGCTGTAAAGAACGTCAGCGACTTACTTCGTTTGATCGCAGCTCGTAGAGACGACAGAGGCCCTTGACTGTGACACAGAGCAGAAGACGACAAATGCCATTTATCATCGAGGTGTCACACACACACACACACATGCTTAAATATCAATGGGAATGTATGGCTAAAAAAAATATGTATAAAAATGGAATAAAAGGATAAATTATTGGAAAAAAAAAACTGTGGACATGACTTTTGTAACTGAGATGATGTAATTAATGCTATAAAAAGGAGTATTTTAGCATATACTGCTTATGTTAAAAGGAAAAAAAATGTATTTAGGTTGAGAACAATTTTATTTATTTATTTGACCTTTACTTAACCAGGTAAGTCAACTGTGAACCATTTCATATGACATCCAGTTTCTGGACGATTTCATTTAACTACCACCACCGTTTTAAACCCTAAAATAAAGATGAGGATAAAAGGTGTCGACTTTTATCGATACATGAGAAAAAGAACAACACGTCCACATAAACACAGTACATGTACATGACTTCAGATCCCGCTTTATTGTCCTCAGGCTGTTTTTCCTCCGACAGATCTATCATTACTTCACTTAAAAAAACACCACCATTATCACATTACGATTCCCTTTTCTTCTTTAAGAGCACAAGTTAAAGTAACCGCCGTCATCCACCTGAGCCTTCACCAAAGCTACAGTAAACAGAGGAGGCTGACACACAACACTGGGAGGGTGATCTAAACTATCAGGGGGAAAGAACAACCATCACCTCCCTCCTCTCTCCCTCTCTCTCTCTCTCTCCATGTGATTCATGTCATTGATTAATGAAGAGTTAAACAAACAGAGGTTTATTTATCTCAAAATGTTTCATGTCATTGATTAATGAAGAGTTAAACAAACAGAGGTTTATTTATCTCAAAATGTGCTAAGAACAACAACAACATGCTCACGTTGACCTTCTCCCTGTCACTCGCTGAGGTTTTTCATGAGTTCATTGTTTGGGTTCAGTCACAACATCAGCATCAGCACATCTCACTGTTAAAGGGACAGTGTCCATTTCAATGACTGAGCAGCAGCAGCAGCAGCAGCAGCAGCAGCAGCAGCAGCAGCCTGTGGAGCCCCAGAGTGTAAAAGAGCAGACGTGTGTGTGTGTGTGTGTGTGTGTGTGTGTGTGTAAGTATGAACAAACCTGTGGTGTAAATGCTCCCGTTTGGTTCTTTCAGGCTGATCTGCAGAGGGAAATAGAGAAACAACAAGTTATGAATAAAAGGAATGTTTCAGTGTGATATTCACATAAAATAGGAAGCGGCACATTTTATACTAACAAAATCTAACTGCTATTATGCCATAAAATACTCTTTAATGCTCAGCCACAATGATTTGACTCATCTGTCACACGCAGTGTGTGTAAAATGCATTAACATATATTGGTGACGCTGCATGTTCCTTTACATCAGGTGGTTGTAAACATGTGATCTCCAGTTCCTGACACATTTCACCACAGGTTTTTAAGGACCATCGATGACGTCAGTGATTTTAAACTTTGTTTTAAAAGGCAAAGAAAAGATAAAGCGATTGACAGCATCCGTAAAACCGATAATTCACAGTAGTCAGTGGTCAGCCTGGATGCTCACAAATGATCCTCAATTAAAGGGCTCTATTCACCCAAGTGAATAATACTACTACTACTAATAATAATAATAATAATAATAATAATAATAAAAAAAGATCCTTGTGATGCTGCTGTGTTTATTTCCCATTCTCTTATAATTTACGGAAACTCATTGAAGAGCAGAATAGGGCTTTTATTGTCTTTGAAGGAAGCGACTTTGACATCAACTAATAGTCACGAGTCCCAACATCCTCTGTTGTGGACGTTCGATGATCACATGACACATTTATCTCAGTAAAAAACCTCTATATTATTTGGTGAAGTGTCCCTTTAATTATTGTTAGCGTAACCAAGCACAGCACAAAACGATTCAATATTATAAGCTTCATGTCGGAGCTGGTTCTTGTGTCACAATATGATGCTTTTAGAATATTATTATATAATCTATACACAACATTATAGGTATAATGAAAATGTAATGACATTTTATTCAGTTAGCTGATCATGAAAATATACAAAACAATGTGAATATGTACATATTTAAATAAATAAATAAGTGAGCCTGTAATGTTGGCTCACTGTGGCCTAAATGAGTGATAATAGAGGATAAAATAGAAGAGAATTTAAGTTTCATTTAAGTAATATCTAACATGCAGCACAGTAATATAAACGTGACCGTGGTTTAGGTATGAGGAACATTTTGCTCATAAATTCATCCTTTCATTTTTCAGAAACAAAGTTTCGTCTCACACCGACTCTAAAGAATTGAAACGTAGTTTGCTACAGTTTACCAGAAGGACAGTGTGAACTAGAAATACTAGAACCAAACCCTAACCAGCGGAACATCAATTAAATCTTGACGAACCAGTTAAGAGTTTGATGTAAATGAACCAGACGAGTTGGTGTCACATTTAAATTTACAAACAGGAAGCGATCACACGTCGCGTTTATGTCGCATCATTTTTCTCCTCAGGAACTCTTTCGTTTGAAAGTTTTAACTCATGTTCACTTAGATATTTACTGCGGTTAAGTTATTTAATATTGCAATGATGCAGAGGAAATGTCTTTATGGTTTGACTTAGGGGGAAAAAAATGAAATCAATTCAAAAATCATTCCAAAAACAAATGGTTTTACTGAAAAAACATTGTGTGTTCCTCCAAAAAAGAAAAATACTTTGGATTAAATCCAACTGCAATGTGTCTAATTGTAATTGTCTTAAACCTGTTCTCACTTGTGTCTATGGGGTGTGAGGGTGTTAAGAAACGTGAGCGAGAGCTAAACTCGACCTACATTCATCACAGTTCAAGCAGCTTTTGCAATAACGGACAAAAGTGGTCTTCAGTGAAGGACAATCTTAACACTTGGGCCTACAGAGACACTTTGGACAACGCCATGTTTCCAACTTTGTGGCAACAGTTGGAGGAAGACCCTTTTCTACTCCCAGTGTACAAAGCAAGGCCGAGTTTGCTGTGAAAGAACTAAAATAGAGCACTTCACTTGTCTTGATGACCACTCAAAGCTGCTCCACACTATTCACACACTCTTATACGGCACATTTTCATCTTTCATACCCATTCACACACACATTCAAGTTCATTCAAGTAAAAAGACCTCAGCCTGATGGAGAACTGAGGCTGACGTGAGACAGAGAGTGCGAGCGAGTGCTTCTCGTCTAATATCAGGGCCCGTCCTCGTGAATGCTCTGCAGAATGAACGGACAGAACACTTAAGACACTTAAGGATCTTTAGGAAAAGAGTGGAAGCTGTTAAGAGGGACCATAGTGTACGGCAGGGGTGTCAAACTCATTTTTGTTCAAGGGCCACATACAGCACAATTTGATCTCAAAGGGGCCGGACTAGTAAAAATAGTAAAATAATAGCATAATTACCTATGAACAACAAGAACTCCTTAGTTTTTTTCTCCTTTGTTTTACATTTACTGAAGGATAATTTTACAAAACATGAAATGTCTTGAGAAATATAAGTGCAATTTCAACAATATCATGCCTACATTTACTATTTACACAGCACACTGGATCTATAAAGGCACAAACATTTAGTCACGGGTATCTGGAGCATTTGACATTACGTTTAGATTAGTGTGAAATTTTAACAAATTCTTCCTGTGGGCCGATTGGACCCTCTGGCGGGCCGGTTCTGGCCCCCGGGCCGCATGTTTGACACCCCTGGTGTACGGTTATAGTTAATGGTGTATCCCTAATTAAACCCATCATAACTATAAGATCATGACAAAATAAAATATGTAAATGTTTCAGTCAAAATGGGTCACAGATGTGATTTAAAACGTAGTGTAAAGTATACTGGGATGACATATGGTGGGAAACTTAAGATATACTACACAAGTATCTGCTTACAATACTACTAACGACAAGCAAATCAGGAGATTATGGTATAGATGGTATAGAAAGGAAAGATTTCTAATGGAAATATTGACACATAAATTAGTAGGTAAAATTACACGTTTTAAAATACACAATTACTAATGAGAGTAAATGTTATTTATTCCTTTCCGGGCCTGAAAACACGGATCCACCTGTTACACCTGCTGCTTGTTGTCCGTGTGAAACAGACTCAGGTTACACTCTAACGACACGTGAGAGCGACAGAAAAACAAAAGACGCTTCTGTACTTTCACTAAACACTGACGTGTCACCTGTGGCGACTCGAAACTTCCCCGGTGTCTCTCTGCTGAACACAACGACGACTCTTACCTTTTTCCACGAGGCAACAACACGCGCAACTGTCGCCGCACGTCCCTCCTGGTCCACACAGTGTGTCACAGTGTGTGTGTGTTACAGTGTGTGTGTGTTTGAGAGTAACACGCCCACAGACAGGGAGGGCCCGCTCGTGTCCCAGCTCTCCCGTGTTTACTGAGCCAAACTCGTCAAGTGGAATGTGGTCATTCAGGAAGTGGCGGCTGTGCCACACACACACACACACACACACTGCACCGTCACTGTCATTTTACAGTAAAAGGTCACATAAATAATGATGATGTCGCTGTGTTCCATTCATAAGCACATTTAAAAAAAAAAAGAAAGAACAAAAAGGCTGCTTTACAGGTTTAAAGGCACAACACAACAATAACAATAGAGATGAAATAGTAAAATAGTGATGTAATAAAATAGTAAAATGGTTAAAAACGACAAAGAAGGGGTTCGTTTTTATCCCCAAGTGAAGACCAAGGAGAAGATGTGGGTGTTTCAAATGTTCAACATTGCATTTCAATGGGGAACTCGTTCCAAAGTTAAGGGGCAGCGACAGGTCAGCCGCACGTTTTTATTCTAGTGCGCGAATTTACTAACGTTTACGGTAATTGACTGTTAGGAGTCTATTTCGCCCTATTTTGACATGGAATAAAAAGCTTAGTTTACATAAGTGGTCCATGATTCACACACTATTGAACTTAGTACTTCCCAGATGACATACATTCATAGTATGAAGTACCTTTACTGTGTACTTTTTGAGTAATCCTCTGCCAAAATCCTTAACAGAGGACAAGATTAAGTCCATTTTTTCCAACTTTGATATGGAATAAAAAGCTTATTTTACATAAGTAGTCCATGATTCACACACTATTGAACTTAGTACTTCCCAGGTGACATACATTCATAGTATGAAGTACCTTTACTGTGTACTTTTTGAGTATTCCTCTGCCAAAATCCTTACCAGAGGACAAGATTAAGTCCATTTTTTCCAACTTTGATATGGAATAAAAAGCTTATTTTACATAAGTAGTCCAAGATTCATAGGACTACAGAGAGGATTACTCAAAAAGTACACAGTAAAATATTATGCTTGTAAGTTCAATAGTGTGTGAATCATGGACTGCTTATGGAAAATAAGCTTTTTATTCCATGTCAAAGCTGGACAAAATTGACTTAATCTTGTCCTCTGTTAAGGATTTTGACAGAGGATTACTCAAAAAGTACACAGTAAAAGTACTTCATATTATTCATGCAGGTAGTCTGGGAAGTACTAAGTTCAATAGTGTGTGAATCATGGACTGCTTATGGAAAATAAGCTTTTTATTCCATGTCGAAGTAGGGCGAAATAGACTTAATCTTGTCCTTCGACAGAGGATTACTCAAAAAGTACACAGTGGACGTACTTCATATTATGCTTGCAGGTAGTCTGGGAAGTATTTAGTTCACTACTTTCTCTACGTTTTCTCTTTGTTTCTTCTTGTTCTTCTTTGAGTTTTCTGGCCAGGCAAACGTGAACCACGGCTGGCTTGACTGCAGTGGATTTTGGCACTAAAATCGAAAAGCAGCCTGTTCTTAGACCTCAGAGCTCGGGATGGAGCGTGAAGAAGAAGAAGTTCAGCGAGGTGAGATGGTGCCAAAGCATTAAGAGCTTTAAAAACCAACAATAACATTTTAAAATCAATCCTCAAATGAACAGGAAGCCAGTGGAGAGAAAGCATAACCGGCACAAGTCTAAAAAAAGATCTAATAATGTGAAATGATCTGTTATGACACATGCTAAAAGTATAGTCATTTTTCAAGAATAGAAATGAGACTTTATATAAACAGAGAGTAAAACTTTACTGACAAAAGTCAACACTTGGAAGAGTCAGAAAGGGTTAACAATAAAATTAAAAGGGCAAAAGTATCATTATGTGTGATGTCAGTTCCGTGATAACATAATTTGCTGTAATTCCATATTCATATTCTTTCTGCACAAGTCTGGTTACAGTATGTTCTTGGTTTGTTTTAAAGGCATTAGATACTAAGTAAGGGCGAAAAGGGGGCGATGTCTGATTTAGACTTATGAGACGAGACTGTAAAAGTATCAGGGGATATTAAGATAATTTTGTCTTTCCAGACCTCTCACCTCGCCTCAGTTTAATTCCTGTAGTGTAACTTCATTTCTGTGCCTGTGCGATGACAATAATCTTATTTAATCACTCAAAAACTGAACAAAAATCACCAAATTATGAAAAGCTCTGTCTCAAGGCAGCTTTTAGTTGTTGACTTAAAGGTCCAGAGTGTCAAATGTGGGAACAACTAGTGTTATTTGGCAGAAATTGAAGTTAAAACAATTACAATAGTATTTTTTTTCCATAGTACAATAACTTGATTGTATGAATTGTTTTTGAATTTAGTTTTGATGCTGACTGAAAGTTACATACAGTGCTTATCTAATGTATTAGACCACCATCCAAAGTCACAGCAGCCCTAAATGAACCGCATTGATCATTATGAAAGTCATTTTTTATTGTTTCTGTTTCTGTTTTAACTGATTATTATAATAAAGCACACTATTATTTCTTGATGAAGATGTCATATTATACTTATTTACTTTCTATTCCTGAACTGAAAAGTTAGTTTCAGGGGTTAAAGGGTTTGGCTTGATTTATTTCTGACTTCCTCAGAGAGTCCTGCTCAAAT
The DNA here is from genome assembly GCF_019176455.1 of Solea senegalensis. Lineage (NCBI taxonomy): Eukaryota > Metazoa > Chordata > Actinopteri > Pleuronectiformes > Soleidae > Solea > Solea senegalensis. The sequence continues at coordinate 23,824,860 of NC_058026.1, forward strand.
TTGGGCATAAAAAGGTGAATTCAGTTTTCTATATGCCGAATAATTAACAGTCGCATTTTTATGACAGGTGTGGCTGCAACATCATATAATGATAAATGTTATACACACTGAACCTTTGATCCACACTCACTATTATGAAGCTAACATCATAAACTAGATGTCGTCATGTAACAAAGCACAAACACTTTTGCTATTCACACGCTGCAACGTGGGGTTCAGTGTCTTAGCAGAGTCGGGAATTGAACCAACAACCTTCCAATTTGGAAGACAACTCACCCTACCACTGAGCCACCACAGCTCAATCCTAATTCCTCACTCTTTAAGTACATTTTATATTAGAAAAAGACTTTGGATACATAAGTACAGTAAATGTCATATACTTAAAGACTTTTGCTGAAGTAATATTATAAAAATAAGTGACTTCAACTTCTACCAAAGTCATTTTATGGTAAGATAGTTGTACTTTTACTTAAGTTTCCCCTTTAAGGTACTTCAGACAAGACTGACAAGTTTGTCTCTTGGTTATTTTTTTTAGGCCATTGTGGACACATGAACACATGAACACATGAACACATCCAGCAAATCCAGCGACAAAGTCAGCAGAACTATTTTCCCGTCACAGCCGCTCTGTCACTTGAACACATGCTGACATTACTCAGCAGCAGCAGTCACAGAGCAGCTGGCAACAAAAGGAAAAGGACGAAATCTGCCCCTGTGTGACACACGACACCAGCCTGAGGGAGCACAGTCACAATAAGTCTGGTAAAGGTTTTCAGCAGACATGGATGACTTTGGATAAAAGGATAAAAAAAAAGAAAAAGGAATAACCTGCAAATGAGTGAGTCACAGTGTCATCAAGTTATATGAAGACACTTTTACTAACTTCAGTCTATTTGTCCAAGAAATAACTTTTACAGTGAGGGAACATTCTCGCCAACATCTAAGATTTCTTTACATCCATCCACTAATCACAACTCTCTGCTTATGGGACCAAACGTGCAGAGCAGCTACTGTAACGAGACATTTAACCGTTAATTAAACGTTATTTTCTACATTCGTCGCGTACTTGTTTGGGCCATAAAATGTCATCAGTGTTTCCCAAACCTGGAAATGATGATGATGTTGTCAAATTTTTAATAATTTCCTGGTTATATGGAGCAAGACACCGGAAAATATTCACATTTAAGAAGCAGAAAAAACTGGAAAACCCACCCAAACTGATTAATCAATGAACAATTAAGTTAGTAATCACTTTAAAATGCTAAAATGCTTTGATTTTTTACAAATAAGTGGGTTTTTTTCAAGGGCAAATGATTTGGAATATGTAATTGTATCAAACTATAAATGTTATGATTCCAATATGTTTTTCACAAATAAATAAATAGCTAAATAATAATTCAAATATTATGGTCCTTATGATTACACGTCATACCATTTTGAATCGTTTGGTATCGATAATTAACAAAAGGTAAATGTACAAATGTACAGATACAATTTTATTGTACAACATCATATATACACACACACAGTACACATGTGTATTTTGTATAAATGTGTTTGTATTCTCCCATATTCACTACATTTTAGTGACATGTTCATTCATGCAATATTTTGGAGTATTATTGTTGTTGTTGTTTTTTTATAGATTCTGTAACTTTTTCTTGGTTCTAAAGTTTCCATGTCGGTTTTTTCCACTGATCAGAAGAGGGTAATTCTATTCTATTCTATTCTATTCTATTCTATTCTATTCTATTCTATGTGACTGTGGAAACAATAGTTGTTGTCAGTCTGTTTCATTCCTAAACTATTTGCCCTCTCTCTGTGTCTCTCTCTTACCTGTTGCCTGGTTCCTGCTCCTCGCTCCCCGCAGATCCCTGCGCTCCCCCTCGGTGTCATGTTGCCTCCGCGCTTCTGCCATCGAGGTTCACAAACGACACAGACGTTAGAAACACGCAGATGAACGAGAACGAGTGAAGGAGAATTGACGGCTCTCGCGTCCGTCGAGCACACTGAGCGCGTGCAGCTGTCCTGACCACTGGACGTTTGTGTGCGTCCTGCGTCCTGCGTCCTGCCCACCACAGAGTCTGGATGGATGGAGGTGGTGTTGTTTGGCCCGGTCAGTGAGTGGCACCACCTCCATCCATCCAGACTCTGTGGTGGGCAGGACGCAGGACGCAGGACCGCCAGCATCAGCAAAATAAAATGTTTCCGTTACCAATCAACTGTCATTTAATTGTCATTTATTTAAAAAAGTCTTAATCCTGACTTTAATCTCAGAAGTCAGGCTGTTGTCTAGTTAACTGCGTATTTGTATTCACTCTTAATCATATATATCTATATATGTATACAATTGTGTTGTTACAGTACATTCACTTCAGTCACAGTTTGTTCTGAGTGTGTTCTATTCATCAGTTGCCATGGCAACCAGCAGAGCCTGGCATGAACTGTAATAACAGACCATGAGCTGTTTTTAAGTCTTTGTACTAACGCAACTGAATTGACATAGCTTTTTTTTTTTTGTGGAACTTTAGTCAGTAGATCAGTGATTCCCCTACTGGGCAGTGACGGTACTGCAGGTGGGCCGCGAAAAGGTCATTAAATACAAACAAACAAATACATACATAAATAAATAAATAAATAAATGTTCAGTGTTGAAATTGAGTTTTAGATTTAAAAAAACAGACTTTAAGTTATATCTTTTTAAGACATTTTAGTGTCAGCCGGTCTGTAAGAGCCTTTATGAGGTTGAATTAGATTTGGCTTTTAAAAATGGGAACAGACGAGCACATGTGCACTAAATTTGTAATCTCCAACTACAAACTAAAACCAAATCATTTGAGATAAACATGTATCTAAACATATGTAGATGTCTTTAATATGTTAAAATGTCACCCACACTCTTCTGATGATGTTCACATGAAAACAACAATATACAATTGAATTATTGATCCGAGTCATGTGTGTTGATCAGACTCATAATTCAGACTTTGGGTTTGAACCTCAGAGGATTTTCACCTTTTTAGAGTGGGCCCTGACACTCTTCAGTCTTCTCTCGTGTTTGGACCTGGCTGCAGTAGATGATCCAGGTGAGATCAGAACCACTTGGAGCGAGTCCATGTAGGAAAATCACAGTGAAGTCAAAGTAATGATGTACATGTTGCTTCAGTGTCAAACTGTCCTGACTTACATCATGTGATCAGTAACGGGTGCTATTCCCGCTGAAACGGCTGCTTTTGTTTGTTTGTTTGTTTGTTTGTCATACCCACATATCTGAATGTGTTGTGACATAGAAAACTGTCACATAAACAGAGCTCCAGCATCTAAATAACGCTGATGAGACTCTTTGTAAAGTTGATCAAGCAGACGCTTAGAAATAAATAAAATAATATATTATTTACAATGAAGCACAAGACTGTCATCAATTATATCCTTAAAAGCACAAGGTCATTTAAAGGTCACTGTTCTGCTGAATTGTCCTTCTGAAACTCTCAGCGCGTGCTGTTCCCACTCTTCTCCACAAGAGGCCACTGTTGCACCATAAAACAAACTCCCAACAACACGACACTCTAAGGCTGCATTTGATGGAATTAGCAGACATCCTATCTTATCCTTTACCAAAGGAAAAGACATCCCATAATTCCCATATAGACTAACACAAATGTGTACAGTTTTAATCACTTAATTCACTCATACTTTCTGCGAATAATTGCAGTTCTAGAAGTGGATTCTATCTGCAAACACACCACTAAACACTTGCTGCACTTTTATGAATAAATTATAAATAATAAAAGTACACATAATACAAATACAAGTCTAATTCTTAAATCACTGCAGCTGTTCAGTGTTGCCACTGATATGGAGACTCCACAGCGCCCCCGTGCGTTTTATATGTGTCTATTTATGTACCAGTGTGAGGACATCCGTGACGTTTGTCTGTTCACAGTAACAAACATAATCAACAGAATCTACTGACACTGACGCAAATGACATTCACTTTAAAACACAGAGAATTATTTAAATATAGTTTATAGAGAAATATAATACATTAAAATACAGTGTACAAGTGATGTAATCAATGCAATATGTAAACCCTAATTTTACTTCTACTTATCTCTGTTTATTTATTTGTTTTAAAAGTTAGGATAATCTTTTTATTTATAAAGATTTAAAAATCTAGTCAAAACGTGTAGGTTTAACTGTTTATTGTTGTAATTCCATGTTTGGCCACAAGAGGCTGATTTGCACCACTGCTTTAGTCTGAATTAAAAGACTGCGGAAATTCATGTTTTCCTCCACGTGATCTTTTTTATTTATTTATTTATTTATTTAATTAATGTAATTTAAAATAATAATAATAATAATTTATTTTTAGATTAAGGCTAATTTTCACCTGAAAGACATGGAGGAAGGTAACTCATTTAATTAATTAAATTACTAATTCAAAGTTTTGAAAATACTGTATATATTTTTCAATAGGAGTTAAAAAGGGTTCAAAACTAAATATTCATACAGTTTATCACATACTGTCATGTGATGCAGTTTTTCCTGGTTTGTTTTTAAAGACTTGTTCACATGACACATTGACAAGATGGTGAGCGTCACATACTCTTTCAATAAGGTTTAATAATAAAAAACAAACATAAGTGACTGGCGACCTGTCCAGAGTGTGTGTGTGTACCCCGCCCATCGCCCTGTGTCAGCTGAGATTGGCACCAGCAACCCCCGTGACCCTCATGTGGAGGATAAAACGGTTGCTGACGGATGGATGAGCGACGTGAACAAATATTTATGTCTGTGGGGCGGAGGTCTGGTCTGGTCTGGATTTTCCCTGAGAGTCAGGTGACCACACACTTTACAGTTTGTCTCAGATCAGAATGAAAATTCTCAAAACTGTTAGTTCAACGTCCCATTTCTCCTTCCTCTGAACAAACTGCCAATGCTTTTGGACATGTATCAGCTGCTGTTTTTTTACATTATCATTTGCTTATGTCATGTCAGTCAAAGTGAACTATACTATATGTCAATCACGGCCTCACAATGGCAGAGGCTGGTCAGAGGGTGCAACCAAACTACTGTGAATTCAATCATTCAAACATTTGGTAGGGAGACAGTATAGTATTGACAGTAATGTTTACATTACTCTGCACCACATAGGATTGAATGACAACCTCACATTTGTGCACAGCTCTACCAAAAGTGACTGTAGTTTATTTTTATTTTGCACAATGCTGGAGAATTACAAAGAGCATATACAGTAAAAAGGTCTTGTACTCACTTACTCCCCTAACTACAGCAATGTGTAACTTTACTGTAGTACAAGTGTAGTGTATAGTGCTCTTTCAGGTCGTGTCACCGAGTTTTGACCTTTTTTCCGCATTGGAAAACACTTGAGAGAATAAACATAATGACATAATGAAAACTTGATTAAACTATTTGACTCTCTTGTTCTCGTTTGGATGACACTGACACTTTCATTGACATGAACACTTGCTTTTGAGGAATGCACTAACTGCTGTGCAAATGTAAATAGTGAGAAAAGTGAGAAAAGCACCAAAGCCACTGAGAAAAACTGTAAAACAGAGGGAAAAAAAAGTCACCCCATAAAACGGATTGTGAGTAATTGTTACGGTCAGGGGTCAAAGGTCAAGCTCACTGCTGAATGCTGTGACAAAACTGAACACAAATTCATGTATTTATTTATTTTTTAAATGGTGTCTTTCATACCTGCTCCACGTAACTCGCCGGTTACTATTCTCAAACTCATCCACGCAAGGCTGATTCAGCCTTTTACCTCAACATCAACATCACCTAAAGCACAAGTGTTGGGCCCGACACCTGTTGTGTGAAGTACTGAATTCATGCTGTGACCTCTAGGCTCCTCATCTCCAGTGAAGGACAATGTTAACGCTTCAGTGTATAGAGACATTTTGGTACAATGCTAATGTTTCAAACTTTGTGGCAACAGTTGGAGGAATTTTCTATTCCAACACTCGCACACACACAAAGCAAGAGCTATAAAGACATGGTTTGACAAGTTTGCTGTGGAAGAACTTGACTGACCTGACCTCAGCTCCATCGAACAGAGACTGTGAGAGTGTCTGACCTCATCAATGCTCTACATCAGTACGTGATGATTTATTAAAAATCACTTGATTGTCTTCACAAAAAAAATGAGAATTATATGTCGAGTTCAGAGCTTTTATTCTGAAAAAACCTGATTCTAATAGACTTTGTTGCTATAAAATTGACAGTGAAGCTAAACTAAATGTTTGGTTTGAAAACTTCAACTAAAAACTAACTGCTGTTGTCGTGGACAGCCAGGTTTGGGGAGTAAATGTCAAAACAAGAAGCAGCAATTCTTGAAATTCAAATGATGCACGGTAAATATTAAGAGTGTGAATACGTATCACAAGCTGCCGACTAAAGACGGCATCAAACGTGGGTTTTTGTTGAAGAGACGACTGGTTTGGGCCCAAATATCCAATCACCACATCGACTCGCTCTATGGAATGACACAATTAACACAAAGTCCCACAGAAGGACTTCAGAATCTTTGAGGAAATCCTTTCAAGACGAGTGGAAGGTGCCAAAGAGGGGCCCAAAGTCCTGTATCTGTATCTGAATACGTCATTGCGGTCCCTGTTTTCAGCTTGAATGATCCCTTTACTGGTAAATTAATGTCACTTCACTCTGTCGTGACACACAAGTGCACACAGTGCAACATTCTATGGAACGACCGCATCATGAGACGTGGTTTCGAGTACGTTTGGGCAGCAGGTTTTGTGTTTTTTTTTCCCCCGTAACAAAAGCACCCTGCGTTTCCTCACCTTTATTCTCATTCCTGCGGGTTGACATGGCACATACTTTGTGGCAGCAACTACCTCAGCAGCCTTTAAGCCCATAACTCAAAGTTGTCCCCTACACACTGTTGTCTTTGTGTCGCACCAGCAAAGACAACTCCTTCAGTTCATCACCAACCTGCTCGGCTTTGTGAGTCCTGTCAGTCGTGGCAGAATAAACAAGTCTGCAGGTAAACAAAGCCACTGGTGACCGATGTGGACGGGGATTTTTCACAGCACTCAGTCACCGTATAAAAGCTGCGGCTGAGTCGGAGGTCGAGTCAAAACTGAGCGCAAATCAGACGGGAGCGAAGAGAAATTTCGGCTCAAGGCATCTTCACCGATTCAATCCAGAGAGGTTTTGTGAGTACACGCTTTTCTTTCCGTCTCTGTGGACTCTTTAATTTCTTTATATCACTTTAAATGAAAGTATTTGGAAGAAACATTTCCATTTTTGTCTTTTAGGCGCGACCGAGATTAAAAATGCTGTCGACGATTCTGCTGCACGTCCTGATCATATGTGAGTACACAACTTGTGTTTCTCTCCGAGTGTTTGTTGTTTTTCAAATCTTATTTGACTTTGTTGCGAATCAACAGCATCCGTCATGACAACCGTCACTGGCCAGACGACGACGGTTGCGACGACGACGACTGCCGCCACCACGACTGTCGCCGCGAACACCACGAGCGCCGCCGCCCCGGCTGCACGTGCTGGGGTCACGTTCATGAGCGGCCTGATACTGTGTCACGTCAGCGTGTCGCTGCTCAAGCGCGGTCTCTGACAGAATGTGATTATTGTTACCACTCACACGGTTGTGTGCAATAACCCCCACGATGACGACGCTGGTGTTGACGGGATTTATTTAAAGTCCATATGATGCAAAGTGTTCAATAAAACGTGGTCAAACACACTTGAGTTTGGTTTCTGCCTTTTTTTTATTCTCACGGCTTTTGAAATGAATCGATTGAAGTCATCGACAAGATTAAGATTGTTCGGGTTAGTTCTTTCTTTACATTAAGTGTATTATATTTCATATATGGAAAGTCAAAAAAAAAGTGAACATTTCCTGTCATTATGTGTCATTTTACAGCAGATTAAAGAGTTTAACGTATCATAAAACTTAGATTCACAGTTTCAACCTAAGGCCTCCTTGTGCTCACATTTATATATATATATATACACATGTATTTTTTGGAGTTAAGCAGTGACAAATAGTTCTGATTAATGACCTAAAAACTCATCCATGGGTGTGTCAGTGACTTTGTTGAGGCTGAGACTATTTCGCAAGCGACCACACCCGCGTTACGGGTTAAGAATGACTCCACATTGTGCTTTTTCCGCTGTTTTTTTTTGGGCCACGTTACGAACCACATTCTTGGTGGAGGAGAAAAAAAAAACACTTTAACTCTCAAGTTATTGATTTCTCGTCTATGTTCAAACACGCGGACAAAGAGGAGGAGATTTGTTTTTCAAAAAAGTGTGAAATGAACAAAACAATCTTACACATTCATTCATTCATTCATTCATTCAACTCTAGTCTTTTAGGAAACATATTTTTGAATGTTCCTCTGAAATGGTGACTGCAAAGCGGATGTTGCGTGTTTGACCCAGTACTGAGATACATTTTTTGCTTATTTTTTTTCTTAAAAAAACAAAAAAAAAATCTTAAAGCAAAGTACCTGAAGTATTAATAATTTTGTTTTATGTAATGTAGTGTAAACGTGCTGTTGTAGCACAGTTTAACAGAGTGTTGTGTGGTTTTGACATTAAAGTCACTGTCAGTCATTATTGAATGTTGCTGCGTGATCACGATGTGTCCATCAGGTTATTATACTGAGACTTAATTCAGGTGCTTGTTCGCACAAAAACAGGGAAATAAACTGACGCGTGAATGTCTGCAGCAGTCAGTGATGTCAGTCATTGGAATGAAGGTGTGTGCGGGTGTGAAGCCACGCCCCTGCACGTCAGTGTGAGTGAGACACTCTGTCAACGTCCATGAGACGTTTGGATGATCTGAAAGGGCAAATTCCACAGATTCTACTCATGAATGTATATATATGATAAATGTATATGTATATATATATATATATATATACAGTATATACATATATGTCTATAAATACACATATATACACATATATGTATATACGTATATATATATATATATATATATATATATATATATATATATGTATATACACTGTATATACATATGTATATAGCCATGGATATAATAACAATAATAATAATAATTTGAAGGAATAACAATAGGTAGCCGTCCCGTCCCCTGCCATTCGTAGCTCGGGCCCTAATAAAAGTGAGCTAACCCGCTCTAAAAACTAATTTGCTGTGACTCCTTTTAAAAAGAAAAAGTCAGAACTATCATAAGCATTGAGTTCAAAAGTTATAAACTTTAATGAACACTCACTGAAGTGATGGATTAGGCGTCTGAAGGAAAAGCCTGACTGGACCGGAGGCTTCAGAGTCCTGGACCTTGAGCCAGAGGGGGGAAAAAAACACACAAGTTAGTCACAGTGATTAAAAAAAACAATCTGGCAATGAATGGAGGGAAGAAGCCGGGTTATTTACTGCCGCTCAGGCTCGATGGTGCCGACCGTGCAGCAGCAGGAGCAGCAGGAGCAGCAGGAGCAGCAGGAGCAGCAGGAGCAGCAGGAGCAGCAGCAGCAGCAGCTCTAGAGAGGGAAACTTGTCACAAACATGTGGAAAAGAGGGGAGAACATGGTCTTTACAGGTCATCACCACAAGGAGTCACTATTGTTTCAATGTTGCCTTTATTTTGGAAGATGACACCCACGAGATGGCAGTGTTACACAAATGTAAGGTTCCATTATGTTATACTGTGAATGGATTGAAAAGCTGTTTTAGAACATACTGTACTCATCTTTGAGGTGTTCAAATTCATTGTTAAAAAAACAAACAAAAACAAAAAAAAAAAACGTGTTAAAAAGGAAAAACTCAAATCGCCCCAAAACGTGGACATTTTATTTACAGTTCAAGTCAGTCACATGCAACGTTTCCCTAGAATGAATGAACGTGAAATAAACAAAAACAAAGCACATTATTTCCTCCAAAAAAAAAGCGCCATATACAAAAATAGAGCTTACAAATACTGTACAGCAAGTGTCTCCAAAAATATTCTGCTGCAGAATTCTTAGTTTTTACAAACATTGTCTGTGAGAGTCCACAAACATGATCAGTGTTAAAAAAAACAAAGGGTGGTGTGTGTGTGTGAGAGGACGAGGGGTTACTCAGGTGCTAGTAAAGGTTTGTTTGAATAAACTGTGAGGAAGTTATTTTGTGAGCTGGCTACAGACCAATAAATAAAACACCAAACAAGAAATATACAAAAACGCTGACTTCAGGGAGGCAGTGACGGAGAATCAAACGCTCTCACGACGGAAGAATCATTTAGATTATGTACCAGGTTTCTTCTTCTTGCTCATGAATGACACAGTCGTCCGAGTCCAGGAGGGACAATTATTAGACAGTACTAGTCCACTTCCTATGTGTTCTATTTCATTTGATTGGGTCTATTTATAGACGTGATGGGAGTCAGAACCAGCACTGACGTCAATGGTGATTCCACTGGTGGGAAGACATTTATTCATTTATTCATGAGCGGCTCTGACTGACTGACTGACTGAGTCTCTCCTCTTTTCTTTTTCCCTTTTCAAAAAAAAAAGCAGCATCTCCTTCTGTCCTTCCTTCGTCGGCTCGGACTTTGACGCGGTATAGACTTCATTTTGTTTTTTAAGATGGATTAGGACGGCACACGGGAGGGGGAATGGGGGGAGGAGGGGCGGATTACAGGCGGATTACAGGCGGACAGGGAGAGCGTGTTTACAATCAAGCGCACCAAAATGGCAGGGAGTGTTCCACGGCCATTTAGTTTACGTGAAGGAGCATTTCTTCACACACACAGGTGATATCAGTGTATGCAAAATA